>NC_092870.1:7994759-8031566 GCF_032062135.1 Pyxicephalus adspersus | reverse complement strand
TTTGCAATCCCTATTTAATGTACAGCGCTGCGTAATATGTTGGTGCTATATAAATCCTGTTTAATAATAATAATAATAATAATGACAGCAATGAAAATATATAACTTTTAATTCTACATATACTGCTGTTTATATATCATGCCTGATGTATGATTTGCGTCAAAAACAAGTATTATGATGTTTTCAAGGATGTTATACCTTTGTTTAAAGCCACCTGGAAATCAGCAATGGCTGTACTGGGTGCTGTGGACGATCTGTGTGTTCCTTTGCAGCTTGCTTGGAAGGGGCTCCGTAATTGACGGGGTCTCCTCCTACCTCTTTGATTGACGGGCGCTTCCCACGTTGCCGACGTCACGGGATGCGCATGACGCACGTGCACAGCAAGTCCTGTACGAGCGAGAAACTTCCAGCTCTCGCGAGCCGGATGTTCCCGACATGTGTGACGCTGGTGTCCTAACAAAAAAACTACCCGTGAAAAATAACTGCCAGGGGGCGGATACCAGTGGGTGTATACAATGACCTAATCGTCAGGATAGTTTCACTTTCACTTTGCGTATGACTGCAGCATGTCATCCACTGCAGCCTTACATCTCTCCCTGTACAAACCCCCATATCCTATGAACAGTATGTCCTATCGACCTGAAATTTTCAGGGTACACAGGGAACCCCTATAGCTAGCAGTACCCTAAATATCATCTCCACACCTTTAACAAATTACAAAATATTGGGTTCATAATTATAAAAAGTAGCGAAAATTGAACATCAGGGTTGCTGTTTAAAAAGTTAGTGTGTCTAGAAGCCCAAAATTAAACAAACAAATTAGGGACCCCCAGGCCACTTACATAGCAAGGAGGTGCGACCCCCAAATTTATATCTACCTGTCACAAAACTATAAAATGCTCATAATACAATACACTGCCCCCTTCCCTACTTTCAACCCCAATTTCTCAGGAATGGTGCGGTGAAAGGAGAACAAAATCATAGATGCAAGTGGGGAATACCTGTGGGTAGCAGCCCCTAAAATTTTATCAATAGGCCATCGCCAGAACAGGTAAAACTCTGCCCATAAAAAAACTACCCTGTTACACATTGCTAGAGGCTTCCAGCACCTCAACCCCAATTTCCCATGGTGCAGGTGAACAAATTCTTAGGTGCAAGTGGGGGATACCTATAGATAACACCCCCTAAAATTTCATCAATGGGTCAGAACAGGTGGAACTTCGCCCATAAAAAAAAATACCGTTACACATTGCTGTAGGCTTCAATCACCTGATTAGAGGTGCAAGTGGGGGACACCTGTGGCTAACACCTCCTAAAATTTCATCAAAAGGCCATTGCCAGAACAGGTGAAACTCCACCCATAAAAAAACTACAATGTTATACATTGTGGGAGGCTTCCAGAACCTGAACCCCGACTTTCTATGAACGGTGCGGTGCAGGTGAACAAAATCATAGGTGCTAGTGGGGGATACTTGTGGCTAACACTCCCTTAAATTTCATCAATAGGCCATCGCCAAAACAGGTGGAACTCCACCCATAAAAAAAAAACTACCCTGTTACACATTGCTGTAGGCTTCCACCCCTGAAGCCCAATTTCCCAGGAACGGTGCGGTGCAGGTGAACAAAACTAGAGGTGCACATGGGGGACACCTGTGGCTAACACCCCCTAAAGCTTTATCAACAGGACATTGCAAGAAAAGGTGGAACTCCGCCCATAAAAAACTACCCTGTTACACATTGCTGTAGGCTTCCAGCACCTGAACCCCAATTTTCCATGAACGGTGCGGTGCAGGTGTACAAAATCATAAGTGCAAGTGGGGGACAGCTGTGGCTAACACCCCCTAAAATTTCATCAATAGGCCATCGCCAGAACAGGTGGAACTCTGCCTGATGTTGTGCATTTGGGAGTTGTGTTTGTTTGACTGTTGGATTGTTTCTAGTTGACTGTCAGTTTTTGTTTTATATAGCTTTTTCTTTCCTTGCTGACCTCTAAGGGGGAGTGGTCAAGGTTTCACAGGTGATTTAAGTTCTTGGCAGACTCACCTTGAGCTTTCTCACTGTTTGGTTGGTAAAAGAAGTGGCTTTTTAATCAAGTGAAGTTGAAAAAAACAGGAGTTTGAAAACAAAAGCAGTTTAATCCTTATAGTAACCACAAACTGTAAGTAAGCTTTTATATCTCCTAAAAACTACATTGTAACTGGGAAAATGAGTGGTAGCAAGGTGGAAGGTTTGGTTCAGTGCACAGACTGCCACATGTATGCACAAATGGAGCAAGAGCTCCTAGGTGAATACCGCTATGACAGATGTGAGCAAGTCGCCTTTCTGGTATCTCACATTGGAGAGCAGCACATCTAGTAGTGGTGGGGAGGGAAATGCAGGAAGGTGAAGACAATTGGTTGTCATAGGGGATTCCATGATCAGGAGGACGGATAGAATAGTTTTTGTCGCCCGTACTCCTTCAACCGAATGGTTTGCTGTCTCCCTGGTGCCAGGGTTCAGCATGTGGTAGACCGAGTGGACAAATTACTGGGAGGGGCTGGACAGGACCCAGCTGTCTTGGTCCATGTTGGAACCAATGACAGGATAGATGGAAGATGGAGGAACCTTAAAAATCAGTTTAGGAAACTAGGTTTCAAGCTGAAGAAAAGCACCTCCAAGGTTATGTTTTCTGGAATAATGCCTGTGCCATGCACAACACATGAAAGGCAGAGGGAGCTTAGACAGCTAAACGCATGGCTTAAGTCCTGGTGTAATAGGGAAGGGTTTGGGTTCATAGAGCACTGGGCTGACTTTTCATTGGGGTACAACCTGTATTCCAGAGATGATTTGCACCTAAATGAAAGGGGGTCTGCTGTGCTGGGGGAAAGATTTAGGGGAATGGTGGAGGGATATTTAAACTAGGACAGAGGGGGTGGGAAAGTTAAATAAGGTGGCAGAAAGGTTATTCAGGGGTCAGACACCAGTGGAGGGTGGATTGGGGATAGTTGGGGGAAGGATTATGGATAATTGTAAGGAGCTTCCCATGTTACAAACAAACATTGGATTGTGCAGTACTAGTGGTACTGAAAAACAAAAGGATTTGGCAAACAATGATGGTAAAAGCAGTAATGGTTTAAAGAGCCTGATCACCAATGCTAGAAGCCTAGCAAACAAGATAGGAGAGTTGGAAGCCTTAATGAGTGAGGAGGATTATGACTTAGTTGGCATTGCTGAATCCTGGCTTTGTTCTTCACCTGACTGGGCTGTCAATATTCCTGGGTATACTCTCTTTCGTAAAGACAGAGTCAAACGAAAGGGTGGTGGTGTCTGTCTGTATGTGAGAAGTGATCTGAAAGTGAATGTGAAAGAAGAAATTGGGTATGGAACAAGCGATGAGGTTGAGGCATTATGGGTGGAGTTGAATGTGGGGTTGAATAACACACAATTAATTATTAGAGTCTGCTATAGGCCCCCACTGCTAGGGAAGAAATAGAAAATCAACTTCTAGCACAGATAGAAAAAGCAGCAAAAAGTGGAAGAGTTTTAATCATAGGGGATTTCAACTACCCTGACATTGACTGGACTACTAACACTACAGGAACAGCAAAAGGGAGGAAATTTGTGAATTGAATACAAGATATTTTATGGTACAGTTTATAGAAGCCCCAACTAGAAATGATACTCTGCTGGACCTAGTTCTTTCTAACAATGCAGAGCATATACCAAATGTGCATATAAAAGAGAATCTGGGTAGCAGTGACCATAATATGATTTCATTTAATGTAAGCTGTAAACAGGACGCAAAGACCGGAAATATAAAAACATTTAATGTTAGGAGAGTAAATTTTCTATTATTAAGGGCAGCTGTCTGTGACTTGGACTGGGAGACAATATTGTCCTCAAAGAAATCAGAACAGAAATTGGAGTGTTTCAAGTATGTTCTACAAAAGCAAACTGAAAAATGTATTCCAATGGATAATAAGTTTAAGAGGCTAAAATTAAAACCTGTGTGGCTCACAGCTCATGGTAAAAAATAGGAACAAGAAAAGGGCATTCCAAAAATCTAAAAATGAAGGATCACCTTCATCATTTGAAAACTATAAAATATATAACAAAAGATGTAAAAAGGAGATAAAATGGGCAAACCCCCAAACTTTTTTAAAATATATTAATAGCAAACAGATAAGATCTGAGCATGTAGGCTCCTTAAAAGGATGTCGCTGGGTTGGTAACTGGGGATAAAGACAAGGCAGATTTACTAAACACTTTTTTTTAGCTCTGTGTACACAAAGGAAAAGGCAGAGGTCAAGTCCAAATTCATAATAGCAAAGTAACTTCCTTAAATGAGTCACAGTGGCTCAGAATTGATATGACTGAGAAACAGCTGGGAACAATTAAGGTTGACAAAGGACCAGGTCCTGATGGATTACATCCACGTGTCCTCAAAGAGCTGAGCTCAGTTATTTCAAAGCCATTATTTCTAATTTTTAGAGACTGGCAGGGTACCGATGAATTGGCGTAGAGCCAATGTGGTTCCTATCTTCAAAAAGTGAGGAAGTAAACAGGTACAGACAGTGGAGTAGCAGTTGATATAATGTACTTGGACTTTGCTAAAGCATTTGACACTGTACCCCACAGATGGGTAATATGCAAGTTAGGGTCAATAGGTTTAGAAAAGGTTTAGAAAAGTCAATACATTTACATTTAGAGGCGTCAGAAATGGAAAAGGATCTGGGGGTTCTTGTAGATCATAGACCTAATAACAGCATGCAATGCCAAGCTGCAATATCTAAAGCTAGTAAAGTACTTTCTTGTATTAAAAGAGGAATAGACTGCAGAGATGGAGACATTATCCTGCCCCTGTACAAAGCATTGGTCAGACCACATCTGGAATATGCAGTCCAGTTTTGGGCACCAGTTCACAAAAAGGATATTGTTGAATTGGAGAGAGTGCAGAGAAGGGCAGCTAAACTAAATTAATAAAAAGGAATGGAGGAGCTCAGCTATGAGGAGAGATTAGCTGAACTGAATCTTTTCTCCCTTGAGAAGAGACGTATAAGGGGGATATGATCACCCTGTATAAATGTATAAATGGTCCATATAGAAAACTCTCTTCCCCATTATTCACTTTGAGATCATTACAACGAACAAGAGAGCACTCTCTGCGTCTGGAGGAAAAGAAGTTTAAGCTCTGGATAAGGAAAGGATGCTTCACTGTAAGGTCTGTGAAAATGGGGAATTGGCTCCCTATGGAAGTAGTTTCAGCAACTACTATAGATTGCTTTAAGCAAAAGCTGGATGTTTTTCTAGAAGCACAGGATATAAGTGGGTATTAAGGCTTTTAAGTAAAAATAACAGTGACTGTTGATCCAGGGAACATCCGATTGCCTCATGGAATCAGGAAGGACTTTTTTTCCCGTTGAAGCAAATTTTATCAGGGTTTTTTTTGCCTTCATCTGGACCAACTATGTATTATAGGAGTTTTATAGGATATCTGGGATATGTTTATTTCCCTAGGGGTTGAACTTGATGGACTTATGTCTTTTTTCAACCTAACCTACTATGTAACTATGTAGCATAAATCGAATCCAGGGAAATTATGTGCAATAATGGCAGTGGGCTGGTGTGAGTGTGAATGGCTTTTCTATGTTCAGTAGGATTGTGCAAAAGTCATATGCTAAGGAAGAACTTAACTCCTCCATAACTTGGTTTTCCAAGGCCAGGGATACTTTGTGTGCAGAAAGGTCTATGATTTTGGAGTATTGTCTGATAGACAACCTTGGCTACCTAATCAAAGGATTTTATTTTTTTTCCTGTTTAAAAGCTGTATGTTTGCAAGCAACTTCTGCTTTACACTTTGCAGATGGAGTCCTGTGAAACCAAAACAGGCTGCACCATGGCTTATGTAAGGAGGGTGCATCTTGACTTAAAATTCATAGTCCATTCACATGGACACAAAGGCAAGAAGACTTAATTAAACAAATAACCTACATGGGAAGCTCCATAAAAACAGGCCATTTTTAGTTCATCTGTTACTAATATGAAAGTGTCAACTTTCACCTGGTGCTTCTCATGCTCATATTTTGCTTAAAGCATATCTGAATCCAAGATAAAAAAGTTGTATTTATTGCAGATGTTTTGACTGGACTGAAAAAAATGTAATACCTGCACAGGGTCAGGTCAATGTACCAGCTTATAGTATAAGAAAATAGGTGTTAAAAGTTTCTGCAATCAGTAAAATAAGCCCAAGGGTTTTAATAACTTGTGCAGAGAACAGTATTTTTTTGCCTAATATAAAGAATTAAAAGTCAACCCATAAAAGTGTACAAGATCATGTATAACTGTCAGCTTTGGTGTAATAAACCACTGAAATCCGAGTTTGGTCAGTACAAAAACGTCTGGTATAAGTTTTATCAATTCATATATTAACAGTTCTAGATACAAGCATGGTTTTGTCATTCACATACAGCTAGATAGCATTATGTTCACATTTAAAGTGCAAAACAGAAAGCAAGGAAGTGTACATTTTTATGTTCTGGAGATTCTGAGGAATGCAAAACCAACATGCAGATTTTACCATATTACCTATTGAACAATATATATGCTTGGCTTGTTTATTCTTGGATAAATTAGTACAATTGTATCTAATCTTGTTTTTCTTCTATAAACATAGAAGTCAGTTTCCTAAAAAAAAGTCCTACTGTTTTCCAGACATTAAAAAAGGACAATTAAATCAGATTCAATCATTTACTATTCAGAATATAGTAACCATTCGTCATTCTTATTGCATACCAGTAAACACACGATTCTCAAAAGAATCGTAAATCGAAGAATGGCAATCACTTGCAATCATGGAGGGTGGAGGATCCTGGGAAAGTTTTCATTTAATTAAATAAATATATTTGTACTAAAATTAACCAATTTATTAAAAATAAAATTGAAGTTAATTGTTATACCATTTAAGTCCAAAATGTCTTGGAGTTGCTGCACTCATAACTAAAAAAAATATTGGAGTGCAAAGGGTTATATGAAGTAAATTGGAAACAACAGTTTCAGAAAACGGTAAATTAAAAATAGTTATTCTAAAATTTCCTTTCCTAAACGACATTTTTTGAGAAAATGTTTTGCTGTCCATGAATCAGTTCTCCCTGGTACGGTGTAGTTGACTCTTGAAAAGGCAACATAAAGTTGACCATGTCCAAATACAGGCTCAGATAGGTAAATCCTTACTTTGTCCATGGTTTGTCCTTGGGATTTGTTGATCGTCATGGCAAATGCAGCCTTAATAGGAAATTGTCGTCGTTGAAGTTTAAAAGGTAATACCAGGTCAGAACTTGCAAGGTCAATTCTGGGAAGCAAAACTGTATCATCGGTATGGGATCCCGTAAGCACTTCTGCCTCAATAACACTGCTGGCACTGTGGAGTGGAGTAGAGCATGCTGACTAAAAATGTCACCTGCTGTTTTGTTTTGGCACGTTTACATGTCACCATGACAACTGTTTCAGCGGCGGTGGCGTGCACGCTTTGGGCGGTGGTTCTGGTATGCGTGCACAGGTTGGGTTCGTGCATAATTACATCCTTCGTTTAGTATATAGGATATTTATACACTGCTTTGCCACTACAGTGTTACAAAGTCATATGGAGAAATGATTGGTAAAATCAACCACTAAATTTCAATACCTATATAAAACTTGTATAACTGCAACATAGCAATCCCTATTTCCACTTGCCTCTTTGTCATCACAAATAATAACGGCATTTCTGTAGACCTTGCTTATCTGACACTATAATTAACTCCGAGCATGGCTACACTGGCTCCCTAGAAGGACTATACACTTCTCCCTGCAAACTTTCTAATACTCGTTATACAAACCCGTTTTGTGTTAACACCAAAAAGTTCTGGCATCGAAGAAGTGGTCCAGCTGCCTGCTAATTTGCCCATGCAGGGTCACTTAACTTTTCTCCTCTCCAGCTTACCTTATCTTTCCTGGCTCCTGTCTGGCTGCTTGGACCATGTAAAGAAAGCCCTGTGAGAGCGTCAAAATGAGCTCATACACGGCTATGGTCTTCTTCCTTGCCCTTATAGCAGCAATGTGGCAATCATGAGCCACCAGCAAATATCAAGTGGGAAAGACAGAGTAAGTCACATGCTCGCCCATATCATGACTTGCTGGGTTTTTAACTTTGCGCCTGGTAACTGAATGAACCTGCAGGTAGTATTGGAAAAATTGGTCAAGTGAGATTTAGGTAAAGAATACATTTAATGCCTTTACAGGTCACTTTACATAGCAAAGTAGAATCTAATTTCCACAGATACTGTCAGTTAAATAATGTTTATTATAGATACGCATTTATTTAATACATTTGAACCTCACACAACCAGTTAAAAAGCAAGATAATTCTAACGTTCTTTACTACTGTTTGATAGGTAAAAATCAGCATCATGGTTGTACTACCACGGAAAGGGAAAATAATTTTCAGTGACCTATTGTTTAAATTCTTTCTCCCCACTGAATAGTGCAAAATATTATATTCAGTCAAGATTATACTTTTAGTCTGAAAATAAGAAATATTTAACAAATAACTAAAATTTAAATTAACTCAGCAATCAATATATTGGTATATTCCTTTTCAGTCATAAATACTAATGGGGTTTTCCAGTAAAACAGGAATAAATCCAACCTCTTCTTGTAGTAGTACAGAAAAGTATTTGCCTTTAAAAGCCCTGTTATAAGCCTTAGCAGTACTCCTGCCCCTTTTATTTTTGAAGGCCGAAGTCAGGGAAAAGAGTTTATTTAGGACTGAGAAACAAAAGCAATTATCCAGTGCAGTCTTTAGGTCACTTAGGGCCTAAATCAATGGCATTAGTCTAAGCCTCGTGTTCTGTTTTCAGGAATTCTACACAGTGCCATCAGAGCTTGTCACTTTAAGCACCTTTCCTCTATTACAAGGTCTGTTTGCTGTAAGGAGTGCATTCCTATCATAGACATTGGATAGCATTATTCTGACAGCAGTTTGGATGCTGACATTACTGATGTATATTTGTCATGGAGCATGTATTCCCATAGACTTGTTTAGAAATACAGAAGCTATTCAAACCCTTCAGTTGTGCCTTAGGCCCTGATTCATCAATGAAATCCGTGCTCGCTGGAAGCGCAAACGTACGCGCGACCAGCGAGCGCGGTTTCCCGCGGTCCGGAGTCGAGTGCGCTCGTACACTCGCCTCCTCACTGCCAGCCGGATTCCTGCCTTGATAATAATGAGCAATAGGGGGCGCGAATCTGCCAATTAAGGCGATTAGATGAAGGCAGGAATCCGGCTGGCAGTGAGGAGGCGAGTGTACGAGCGCACTCGACTCCGGACCACGGGAAACCGCGCTCGCTGGTCGCGCGTACGTTCGCGCTTCCAGCGAGCGCGAATTTCATTGATGAATCAGGGCCACCATGTCCAATAGTCTTGGCCTGAGATTGTATTTCTTGTAACTGAATAACCGAGGAAGTGAAAGCACTGTGGAACATAGCATTGGCAAATTAAACTTATAACAAAAGTATAGCATTTTCTTTAACTGTTACTAATCCTCAAGGAGTTTCATAAAGTTAAGTGAGAGGTTCCAAAAAGCAGCCATTAACCTTCTGGCACTACAATACTAGGCTTCTATTTTGTAGGTCAAATAACATTACCATTTCCACCATGAAATGGAAACAGTTTTACTTTTAGGTCATTGCATTTATAATTGATCAAATTTAAAGTAAGAAACTACAGCATATTCATTGGTGAGTCTTTTGTTTTTTAAAGTTAAGTAAACAAAAGTATTTATTTTCCTATAAATATATATCATGACTGATAACACTGTGTGATTAATTCACTGCATATAACTACCAACATCAAACTACACAGAACTTATCAAATGAATTAGGATGTATTTGAACTCTTGGTATCATTGACTTATAAATCCCATCTCCTAAACATAGACATGCACACTTGGCCCTTGCCAGAGATTTAAGAAAGTTAATTGTCTAGAAGGTAAGTTTCTTCTGTTCAACCTACCTTCACACCTTCTACCACAAGGTCAAGGTACCCTTTAAGTGTCAGATTCATTAGCATGGTGTTATATTAGTAGGGTCTGTAATGGCGGCCTAAATATCAGTAATTGTACTGCTTAGCAAAAGCACCGCCTGTCGGACTTAATTACCTCTTCAGAAGAATGCACTACATTTGGAACAAATCCACTTTTTACACCCTCCCATCCTTCTTGAATATTTATCTCCCGTTTTCTAACAAGCTCATATATATCACGAGTCAAATCAGTAAAGGCTTTTTCTACATTGATGGCATCTCGAGCCGAGGTCTCGATGTATCTCATTCCATAGGCAGTGGCTAGTTTTTCTGCCTCGTGTCTTGTCACTTGACGTTGGGTGTCCAGGTCACATTTGTGGCCCACCAGAACAAACACGATCTGATATGGTTCCACATGGGCCTTCGCTTCCTCTAACCATTCGTGAACATTCTGAAAGGAGCGCCGATTAGTGATGTCAAAAAGAAGGAGCCCTCCAACAGAATTTCTGTAGTAGGCACGTGTTATAGACCTGTAAATTAGAAGAATTTTAATGTAAAAATATGCCAGACATTGAGAATAACATATACATTATCTTCAAGTCTATATGCATGATTATTAGTCAACATTAGCACCATTTTATGCACTGTAAAACACTTTAAAGCACAACCCCAGCCACAAATTAATAAAATGTATTCCTTAACAGCTACAGAGTAATGAGTAGGGTCCTAATATCCAGTTCCTGTTCATACAGATACACCAGCCTGAAACACCAAGTTCCCCCCTCCCAAACACATCAACCAAGATCCCTTTCCTTTGAAATTTTGATTGAGCAGGTTCTTTACCATTAGGCAGCACACATGCCACCTGCCTTTCTCTACTTGGTCTCCTTTTTCCATGACTACTACCCGATTTGATCCATCTAAAGCAGTGGAAAATAGAAAGCTACAAGGTAGAAGTTTTGTGGTGTTCCCATTTAAGACACATCTTGATAGAAGAATCTTCTTGCTCCTGCACCATTAGAGAAAGAAATATTCAGAGGAATAAAGGAGAAAGCTTGATAATGTAAACTCTTCCTGCTGCAAGTAGGCACATCTATTTTCTGTGGTGGGACATTATGGAGTGCAGTGTTTAACCCAGAAATTTTTTTTAAGCTGGGTGGGAAGAATTTGTTGGTGTCTGGTGGCCCCTATATTGTGACCCAACTCTTCAGTAACCTTCCAAGAACAGCCGAGTGGTTACTGAAAAGTGCCGGGTGGTGCGCCCAGCTAAAAGGGGCAGGGGAGAACACTGGAGTGGCATGGAAAAATCATGACTCTTCTCTCCAGGTAAACCACTTATGTGCACCAGGAATGCAGGCTTAAGCTCTATCTGCATTACTGACATGGGGTGTTTTAAGTGGAATGGCACTGAAAAGATTTCACTTGCCAGTATGTTCTATCCTCAAACATTTCATTTCCTAGGTTGACAAACCCGGTACAATTAGGTATTATTGTAGAATACAAGTGTGTTACTGACAAGCTTTCTAGGTTAAATGTCTAAAAAGTGTAAACAAGGAAACTATTGTATCCACCACATCCAAGTACTGATAGGCTAAAACATATTAAAGTGTTATTAAACCCAAGTGACAAAACCAACATTTTGTAGCCACACTTACTTTGAAGGAGCTGAATAAGCATTTGTAAGGTTCTTGCAGAGACTTCTGTTTTTGCAGTGCCTACATTTACTTGTGGGCACCCTACAGAGAGAGATCGATCATAGCCACCTCAATGTCTATGATCCCCACAGGGACTACCAAGGACATAAAGCTGAAAGTTAGCTGCACATATAGTCCCCATGTAAGGGTTTCTGATCTGGATCGTACACTTTTCCTGAACGGAAGCTCAGGAAAATTTACCAGTGCTGGGAACATTTCAACAAGGTAAAAGAAACTGGAGTAGATACAAAAAAGAAAAAATTATAGGAGTGCTCATGCATGGGGGACCAGAGGGATACCAGAGAGGGAGCTTCTCTAGTCAGCTCCGTGCCCCTCTGGTGTTTCTTTCCTCTCCTCATGGCTCCTTCATTCCACAGAACCTCACACAGCAGCAGACATGCTCAAGAATTAAAAAAATGAAAGGCAAGCAGCCCCAGAAATCCTGGGAGAGGCCAATTCTTGGGGCACCAGCTCAAGCAAGATGGCAATTGATCCGGGCCCCATCCCCCCAGCATGCAAAACAGCAGCTCGCTCCGCAGAATCAGAATCCAAAAGAGGATCCAAGGCATCCTGCACCTTTGCAGCTGTGGAGCTCTTGGACTGTGGAGACATCAGGGAAGGAACACCCCCTCCTCCCCATAAAATATGCAGGCTGCCATAGCTCTCCTATGCACAGGGATCACGCTGGGGACCCCCCCCCCCTCCTTATCACAAGACACTGATAGAATATTACAAGTTTTCAGCCTCCCTGCAACTATAGATCAGGTCCCTTTAAGCCCTGAAAGCCCTGCTAGTATCCCTGCAGTTCAACCTCACCCTGCTGAATATTCTGCCGATGCCTCTCTTATAGCCTGCTTTTTTTTTTTTTTTTTTTTTATATAATTTTAATTGAGATATTCCAAGGTTTACATTTTATTATTATTATTATTATTATTATTAAACAGGATTTATATAGCGCCAACATATTACGCAGGGCTGTACATTAAATAGGGGTTGCAAATGAGAGACTAATACAGAGAGTGATATAGGAGGAGAGGACCCTGCCCTGAAGAGCTTACAATCTAGTAGACAATTAAATTAAATGGCATATTACACAATGTTCGAAGAACCAACATGAAAACAATGTCATGAGAAAACACAAGCCAAATACACAAACACATTAAGATAATGCAATGATGGAATAGTACAATAAAGAGAAACCCCATCATCTCAATTTTTTTTTATATATTTGCAGAAGGAAAAGAAGAAAAAAGAAAAGAAAAAAGGAGGATGTGGTGGGGTGGGGGAGGATGTGGTGGGGTGGGGGGGCCCCGACTTAATGTGTCAGTTCGGTCTTTACGGTCAAACACAGTAACTCACTCTTGAGAAGATGGCCCTGATTCACTAAGCAAAATCAGAGGCTCAATTGCGCATTCGTATTCGCGATCCAAAATCGGAAGCAGTCGCGCAATTCACCTACTAAATGAGCTCGCATCCCCGGCTGTTTTACACTAGCGAGCTTGCATTAAAAGTCACTGTTCCCCTAAAAAAGCATTCTTTCTAATGGCACACATATTACCCTTAGCCCTAAAAAAAATATGTGTGCTGTTCAAATGTTTAAAACATCTATATGCACTAAATAAAAAGCATATTTTAAAATGACTTATTTCTTTCCTGTTGGGCAAGAGTTAACTGAGTTCAGCGCCTTTACATAGGCGCCTATATAAAAGCTTACGATGCTTGATCGGAGGAGCCGCCTGTGGGTAAATCTTGCGACTGTCCGTGCGCGAAGCCTCGGCTTTGCCATCAGACTAGACTTGTAATTACTATAGTTATTATAATATTAATTAAAAAAACAGCCAATTTTGACAGACTGCGCAAGTGCTAATTGCAAGTGAATTTCTTCCACCTGTGCGCTTAAATTTGAGCATATATAAGGGTGTGTTTTAACTTGCTTTTTCCTTTTGTCTTTTTCTTGGAGGGGCTGTTGTTTTGTTTGTTATCCTAATCTATGTTGCTGCATTTGATACTTTGCTTACCATTTAGCACAATAGCTTCTTTTTTAATTTTTTTTTACTTTGAATGTTTTAATGTCTATTGTGCAATTTTGAAGTCATTGTTAATGCTATGGTTATTGTGTTTGTGGCCAAATTGTTTGATTGCAAAATTCTGCCTTTATTTATGTGATTTGTTTGTTCTTTTTAATTTTTTTGTCATTTAGTGTCAAGTTTAGTGGTGTGTTTTTTGTTTTTTTTTTTTGGTTTTGATGTGTTTTTATCTTTAATTGTGACCTTTTAGCAAATGTTTCTTTTGAATAAAGTTGTTTCTAAGATGTTGTCGTTTGTTTTTTGGGGGTTTGTTATGTAATCTCCTTTCCAATCTACCAGGACACACAGTTTAAAAAGACAATTGTGATTGTTTTTAAGCTGTTCCTTCCTCTGAATTATTTGTAAGACTAAAAATAGCACAGTTGTCTTTATTAAAACTCAGTTGTTTGATGCGCATAGTTGTGCGCCAAACTTCAGGCGTTGTAGCTCATAGTTGTGCGCCACGGCGGACCCGCTACGTGCGCCTGAACGGTTTTATCAGTTGAAAAATGCACTGCACTTTTGCACAGTCCTCATTGAGGTAAGTTTGTATTTTTTTGTGTATATTGCATGTTTTGCTTCATATGCACTCATGTATGTATAGACATGAGTGCACATAAAGCCAAACGTGTGTATGCATTTAGATGTGTGTTCATATACATAGAAAAGAGAAATTATAAGAAGAAATAGGCAAAGAGGGCTTTTTGGACCATATTGCTTCACATTGCAAAGATTGCCTATTTGTTCCTATGATTTCTGATATCATGGGCTTGGCTACAAGCAACATTCATGGAAGATATTGCTTCTGGTTAAAAGAAGTAATCCACATTTATGTGCTTCCACTACCAAGTTGAGGTGAGTAGGTCAAATATAAATAGTGGGCCAAGATCTAAAATCCCATTCAAATCTGCAAAAACACCCTGAAGGGATGGAAAAGCAAGAAAATGTTTGGCACAAAGTGGATTTGGCCTTGGGACTTTGATATACTAGTACTATTTGTTTTGTGGAAACACCTAAATAATGCATACACTCCACTATTTATCAGCATTAAGTTAAGCAACAACACAACATCTGTTCATTTCTAAGAGTGCCTGACCCTGCTTGTGAGCTTGGCAATCAATGAGCTTTGATGTTGTGCTTGGAGCCTGGACCTGGACCTCCTTCCATCACCATCAGGTGTGTTAGAATGAGTATGCAACTCAGCTGGACAACTAATTCACAACCAGTTTGGACAGCAAGTGGAAGTGTGTTTGTATACAATAGTGCTAAGATCAGGCAGCACAGCACAATGACAACAAACCTATAACACAACTACAATGAACACAGGAGTTGTGTGGGGACAAATCAACATGAGTGCAAATGTCAGACTATAAAAACAAAAAAAAGAAATAAAATCATGACAATTTATTCAGAAAAGGAATATGTACATAATACATTCAAATACCAATATGTGACAAAGGCGACAAAGGCAACAAGGGCCCCCCCCCACACCAGTTAAAATAGTACTAATTAAAATGCATATGTATTGCATAAGTGTATGCACAAGTGAAATCACTAAATGTTCCTTAATACATGTATTATAACATGTTTGCCTATAATCCTTTACTAAAATATCTGATTTCTCTAAAGTCAAACTGGAACAAAATTTTTATGAGGACACAAATGTTTGTTCTCATATTTTTTTACACTCATACTATTGTGTGATGACATATTAGAAAGTGCCACTTAGTATATATCCAGTTTGCAGTGTTGCAACCAAAAGAAAAAGTAACAAGAAGTGCAACAAATGTAACTATAAATGAAGCAAGTTTGTGATGGAGTAGAATGTAACATAAAAAAGTAACACAAAAAAAAAAAAAAACATCAAGCATTAAAGGTTCAAACTGACCTTTAAAATGGACTGGAGATGCGCACAGAACAGGGCGCAGGTGTGCGCTAATCAATTGCTATCACCTCATCATTGAGGTTAATATCTCCTTCTGAATCGCGCAGCTGAAAATTAATCGCCTTAATTGGCGTATTCGAGATCTTTGCAGGAAACCGGCAGGCGAGTTCACTAGTACTAGAACTTGCGCTAATAGAGGTCGCTGACCGGCGCGAGCGTACGCGCATTTCATTGATGAATCAGGGCCGAAGAGTCACCGGCCAATCTACCATACTCTGCAGATGTACTAAGCCCAGTAATACCAGGTCTGGATAAGTTTATCAGTCTGATTCGTCCCAGCTGTCATCAGGTCTTCCATACGGTAAACATCCGCCACCCTCCTTAGCCATTGCTCAAGGGTTGACGGTTTGTCACACTTCCACATTGCAGGAATGCATGCCTTTGCTGCATTCAAGAGATGTCGTAGTAAAGAGTTTTTGTATGCCTTTTTCAACATATCAGAGACATGGAGTAACGCCAAAGCGGGTTTATCTTTGATATTAATATCTGTGAGCTTATAGACAAGGTCTGCCACAGAAGACCAGTAAGTAGACAAAGGAGGGCACTCCCAAAAAATAGATAATAACATATAACAATAACATACCAGGAGCCGATCCACATCTCCAGCAGATATTGTCAGTATGGGGGTAGTTTAGATGGCGTTCTATACCACCGAGTGGCCAGCTTGTAATTTTGTCCCCTGGTATTGATTGCAAACTGCAGCCTTGTAGCTAAAGTGGAGTAACATATCCTTTTGAGTTTCCGAAAATTTCACTTTCAAGTCTGTCTCCCACCGGGTCACAAAGCCAGGAGTTTCGGGTGCATGTACAGCTAACAGTGCCTGGTACGAGTAAGACAAGGAACCTCTCAGGGGATTCCCTGTTGAACACAGAGATTCCAAAGCCAACAAGGTAAAAGGTTGCTGGCTGTGGAAGAGCGCGTATCACATAAGTAAGTTGTATACAATGCCATGGATCCAAAGGAGGCAACTCCTTAGCACGTTGCAACTCAGGCAAGGGATACCATGATCTATCCTGTAGAAAATGAAATGCCCTGTAAACACCCTTGGCACGCCACTGGAGATCCCAGATGGAAACTCCAGGCATCCCAGTATGGGAGACAATGGAGATGGATAATCAACTACCTTTTGAGAGGAGAAAAACTAAGAGACTACTTTAAGAGTTGTCCCAATCAGAGGGAGTTGCATAATAGAAGCTTTGACCGTATTCGGGGCCAATGCCAAAGCATCAATTGGGGTCGGTGATAGAGCGTTTTCCAAGCTTATCCAGGGTTTAGACCCACTGTTAGTATACCAATCCAACAACCTAGTCAAGTGAACTGCCTGTTAACATAATACTGGGTCTGGAAATGCCATACCTCCCTTTGCCTTTGGAAGTCTCAAAAATGTAACTCCTATCTGAGGAGAGCCCAAAGACTATATAAACCTCGTAAAATCTGACCTGAATTTACTCAGAATATGCAAAGGAACATGGGAGTGCCTGTAACATATATAACACTCTAGGTATCATGTTCATCTTCACTATATTACACCTCCCAAACCATGTAAAGGCCATTTGACACCATTTCTGGAGGTCCTTCCTAATACAGTTGAGGAGCAGCAAAAAGTTAAGTTCCACAATGCGTGACAAATCAGCAGGTATCTGTGTACCTAGGTACTTAATGGAAGTGGACGCCCAGCTAAAAGGGAAAGACGGTGTTAGAGCCAATTGAGTTTGTCTCGGGATGGTAACATTCAGAGCCTCTGACTTCTGGAGATTAATTTGCATTAAATCTGCATATGTACGAAGTTCTGCTAGCAGATTAGGAAGGGTCGTGACTGGTGAAGAGATGTAAAATAACAGGTAGTCTGCATACGCTGGCACCTTGTGTTCAGAATGATCAACTTGGACTCCTTTTATGTTCCTATTAGAACGGTCTTAATGCAGCCCTGCTTAAAAGGGAATTGGACAAAGCTATAGTTAAAATCACTTCAGACCTAAAACAAGACTTCCAATCTCTGGGTCAATGACTAGATTTAATTGAACAAAAATCAGATGAAACTACCACATCTCCTCCTTAGAAGAAAGATTGAAAATAGCACAGGACAAAATAGAGGATCTTGAAAATCGCTCCAGGCGTGACAACTTTAAAATTCAAGGTCTCCCTGAAAATATTAAAAACTTCGAGGCTACGGTAAAAGCATTCATAAAATCACTCCTACCATCATCTGATGACTTACATTTGGAATTTGATTGGCTACATGGAGCCGCAGCAGCACCAAGGGCAGATGGCTCCCCCAGAGACATAGTGAAGTTTCACTATTTTCATACCAAAGATGCCCTAATGAAAGCGGGCTGGTCCACTCCAGATTTGGCTATTGAAGGTTATCCTATACAGATCTTTGCAGGTCTCTCACCAGACACAATACAAAAAAGGAGGACCTTTAAACCTCTTCTTCAGGCACTTCTCTTTCACAATGTTAGATACCGTTGGGCCTTCCCTTCAGGCTATGTTTTAACCACCAAAATAAATTTTATGCATTTTCAACATTTGCTGAAGGAGAAAATTCTACTGAAAGACTTGGGAATTGTTTCTGTGGATCCTACCAAGAGATCACCAGCAGGTGGAGTTACTTCACCAATATCTCCCATCTGGTCCCAAGTGCAATCTTCCCCTAACCCAAGAAGGAAGAGTTTGTGAACTTCTGGTCTATCATTCACCAGTGTTAAGGAGTCCTCATCCTCAGAAGATTTAGTTTCTTTGCCAAAATTAGGGACATTAAACATATCCTTTTCCATTTAGTTTTTATTTACTATGCATTTACTATGCAAATGCAAAAATAAGGTTGTTTTTGATATTGACCTTTTTTATTTGACTTGATTGTTTCGCTATTCTGGCTTGGTTGATTCAAATTCAACCTGTGATTTTAGTTGAAATACCTGAGGGGGGCAAACATATCCTCCCCTGGAGTGGTGGTATGCTAGTTATGCAGATCCTACTCCTATTTTGGTCGGATTTTCTGACCCTTTTTGTTTTGTTTTTTGCCGAGTTTTTTTTTTTTTTTTGAAAAATTGTTATGCTTTCTGAGGCACCCCCCTGGGGTAGTTAGACAAAACTTCAAGACCAACATATAAACACCCCCCTAAGAAAAAGCCTGGAGTTTGCTTCCTTGCTCCATGACCTTGGTCTAGTGAATGCATGGAGGGAGCACAATCCATCTACAAGGGATTACACGTTTTACTCCTCTCCACGCAAACAATACTCATGTATAGATCATGCATTCCTCCATTCGCCACTCGTTCCTTCTCTCACTTCAGCACGCATCCTCACCACATCATGGTCAGATCATTATCCAGTGCTTTTCCGCCTAACAAGCCTTGGCTCTAAAAACGCTAAATCACATTGGAGGCTTAATGAATCCATTTTGAGTGACCCCACCCAGTGCCAGACTATTGGTAATCAATTTAAAGAATACTTTAGATTTAATGACCCACTAGATACTTCACCTTCTACTAATTGGAAGGCCCATATTAGGGGCCAATTTATAGTCCTGGGTACCAAACTTAAAAAACAAGCCACACTCCTCATTGACCAAAAACAGCAACTATTCAAGTTACAACTACAACAAAAGCAGAATCCTAACATAGATGTTCACGACGAAATTGAAGTCCTGCGCACAGAACCAAACCTCTGCCTCACAACCAAGGCAGAAAAGACACTGAGATAGGCCAGACATAATTTTTTTACAAGGCATACAATGTGGTCCTATAGAACATAAATGTGGACGTTTTGCTGATGATGCCTTAATGTATATAACTTCTCCTCTCACCTCCTTTGCATAGCCTTTGTAGTGCTAGGTCCCAGGTCCCAGGACGCTATCTGCATGGAGTTTGCAGGTTCTCCCCGTGTCTGCGTGGGTTTCCTCTGGGTACTCTGGTTTCCTCCCACATCCCAAAAACATGCAGTTAGGTTTATTGGCTTCCCGCTAAATTGACCTTGGACAACATTGATGACATATGACTATGGTAGGGACATTAGATTGTGAGCTCCTTTGAGGGAGAGTTAGTGACACGACTATGGACTTTGTACAGCGCTGCGTAATATGATGGCGCTATATAAATACTGTAAAATAATAATAATAATAATCTCCTTGCCCAACTTATTTAAAAGTGTTGAGCTCCTTTTCAGAGGTGTCAGGTCTAAAACTCAATAGAGCCAAATCTGAGGCCTTAAATATTTTATTGCCCCAAAACATAGTCACCCAACTCAAAGATAATTTTGACTTCACTGGGAAACCTAAAGCAGTCACCTATCTAGGCATTCATATTACCTCCTCTCATCATGATCTGTACTCAGATAATTACCCACCCTGTTTTGTGCAATAGCTAGAGATCTGAATAGATGACGTTCTAGCCCCCCCTCCTGGTACGGGAGAATAGCTGCAATCAAAATGAACACTTTGCCTAGATTGCTTTATCTTTTCCGCACTCTCTCTATTGCTATACCCAGACTGGTCCTAAGGAATATCCAAAACAAACAAAAATAAAATTTGTTTAGGAGACAAACTTCACCACATTAATGCAACTACATTTTATACTTAAAAATACTAAAATTGGGAGGATTGGGTGTACCTAACATAATGTTATACCACAGAGCAGCCCAAATCGCAGTGTAAGGCCAAACTACTATTCCACATCCAAGACCACACTGGACAGACCTGGAGGCCCTGGCCTGCCCTTCAATACCAACTAGGGTCCTTATGTGGATCCCCTCCTCTAAGAGTCCTGCGATTCTCTGTCCTTCACTTTCATATGCTCTCCCAGTATGGGATGGACAAAAAAATAATTTTAACCTGTACTCCCTCCATGCTCCACTTACTACCCTATGGCATAATCCTGAATTTTCTCCAGGTTGTGAACCAGCTTAATTCTTTTGGTGGCGCAACAAAGGACTTTTCAGAATCAGAAATTTTCTTGATGGCAAGGCTATTCTGAGCCTCTTACATTTACAAGAGAGCCTCTCCCTTCCATATACAGATATTTTCCGTTATCAACAAATCAGGTCCTTTATTCAAAATAAACTTAAAGGGTTGAAACCACCCTACCAGAGTACTGGTTTTGAAAAAAATTGCAGTTTTATAACTGAATCCAAAGAGGGGATATCAATAGTATATAACACTCTCTTCTCACACAATAAGAAGCTTTCCTATATGAAACAATGGGAGTCAGATTTGGAGCTGGAGCCGAGCGCGCAAGAATGGCAAGGTCTATTAGTTTACATTTCCAAAATATCTCTGAACACTTCAATAATAGAGGCCAATTATAAGGTTTTGATTAGATGGTACCTGGTCCCAGGTTAGGATCCATAAAGCCAATCCCGCTGTATCTCCTCTTTCTTGTCGAGAATGTGGTCAGACTGGTACTGTACTTCATGCTTGGTGGAGATGTTCTAGGGTTTAGAGATTTTGGATCTGCATTTTCAACCTAATAGGCTCTGTCACCCAGGTCAACATCATAGAGAGACAACAAAATAGAGAGTGCTCTTTTTTCCCCAATTAGAAGATATGGCCCCGAAACAGTTAACTAGACTAATTAAATATATCCTGTTAGCTGCTCGGATTACCATTGCTTGTTACTGGAAAGCTTCTATTATTCCCCTTGAGTTAACCAAAAACAAACAACCTCCCTAGCGGTTCATTTCTTTCTGGATTTATATGTCTAAAAGCGGTACATTTTTTTCATGAAAAAAATTTTTCATTATAGGCCTGTAATTCTTAGGCATAACTCATCAGAATATGTCTAAACAAGAATCTGAGTAAAATAAAGTTTGAAACACAAAATCATGTCATCATAATAATAATTAAATTTAATAATAAACTTTAAATAAAAAACACAAAAATCTGAGGTTTTTATGATTTTTCTCATAAACTAATAAACAACTAATAAACATCCTGGGTGTGATATATTTTGAAACAAGGGACAGCACAGAGTCCAACATCACAATCCAGGCAGTAGAACCGGGTTTCCTTTCGAATTTTTCTCCCGGTGTCATCACGCTTAGCGCAACACACCACGCACATCCTCGTTGGTGCTTCTTTTCTTGCGCTTGGTGGTCCATAAAGTGGCGACCAGTCAGGCGTTCTGGGTTCACCACCGTGGTAGCACTGCGTTTAACTCTATCCGTTTCTGCTCTTTGATGTTTTAGACATATGGCCTCACAAATGTGCCAGATAAAATCATGGTGAAGTACAGGCCTGTCATTCTTTGTTTTGAAAAGAATGAAAGCATTCCAAAGACATTGTTCCACCAGATGCCTAAACATTTTTTTATAATATTTTCTCTGTTGTTTTCTAACAGCAGGATAAAAAGTCATCGCCTGGTCAGCTCTGTCAACACTCCCCATGGTGCTGTTGTGATCCAGAACAACCTGTGGTTTCACAATGTCTTTCCCTCCTCTTGTTCTAGCCATAGCAGTGGGGGCATTGTGTACAGCGCTCAAAAGGCACACATCCTTTTTGTCATGCCATCGCAGGGCCATCATTTTTCCTTTTTGCCAGGCAACTATTTCTCCAGTTTTCAGCTTTTGTTTGGCAAACATGGGTGGCATTTCTTGCCGATTAGCTCTCAGTGTTATGCTTGATCAGGAACTCAAATAATTCAGGGGAGCTGTAAAAATTATCGGTGGTAACACAATATCCTTGATTCAGCAATGGCTCCATTAGTGACAGCACAGATGATGTCGCCACTCCATAGCTGCTGAATCTGGGGCTAAATTTTGTGCCTCTTCCAGTGTAAATGAGGGTGTTCCATATGTACCCTGTTGCTGATTCACATAGCATGAATGACTTGACTCCAAATCTGGCCCTCTTAGATGCAATATATTGAATCCAGCTGAGCCTCCCCTTGTAGGCCATTAGACTTTCGTCTATGCTTACTTCTCTTTGGGGGACATAGCTGTCTCTGAAGTACTCCAACAATATCTGATACAACTCCGAGATTTTTTTTCAGCTTGGGCGCAGGATGTGTGGTCTCATCAAATGGTTCATTATTTGAAAAATGTAGAAACTTCATTATTAGGCAAAAACGATACTCAGACATGACTTTTCCAAAAAAAGGGGTAGCGATCAGCCTATTAGTGGACCAATACCACTTCTGCAGAATAATTAGGCCCAGAAACAGCCAAATGTCCTTTTCAGTGACAGGTTCCTATTTTCTGGTCCTGGAAAACCTGCTGGATGTGGCAGCTAACTGTTGCTCTGCGTACCTGTTGGTTTCCTCAACAATTTTCTGTATGGCTTTGTCATTCAGAAATAGCTCCAGGTACGCCAGGGGGTTGTGCTCCACCTCTACTTTCAAACCAGGCTCCCCAGTGAATGGGAATCTTGGGGGCACTGGCTGAGGCTGACTGATATCAATAGAGCACCAGATTCGGATGTTACTAACCTCAGTGTCCGAATCGCTGTCACTTTCTGTGTCCGATGACAGGTTTCCAAGTTACAAGTTCATATGCAGCTTGACTTGAGAAGACGCCTTTTGGATGCCATGGCAGAGGTCAGGACTGGCAGCAGGCAAAAATGTCAGAATCCAGGCAGAGGTCAGGGCAACGCCCAACAACACCCGCACGGACGTCACCGGGAACTCCTTACGGTGTCTCATCAGTACGGAGACGCTGTTGCAGGGGGAAGACAGGAAGAGAGTAGCCATGCGATGGCTGAAGCAGAAGGGAGGAGGACGCCGGCGGATAAGGTAAGGCTTTATTTATCATTATTACCGCTGCTTTACGTAGTCACACCTTAGTCACACTCGGGGTTACCACTTTTGGCAAATTCTTTCAACCCCGAGTCACACTCGGGTTTACCGCTCGGGAGGTTAACTGAATAATAATCACATGGGACCCGTGGTTAGATTATAATCGAGTATAATTCAAGCAGGGAACCCTGACCCTTCCCTCCCTTGTGTAACCCTTAACTCCTTATCCCCCCTCCCCCTATTTTTCTCAATTTTTTCTTCAAATTAAATTTTAAATGTTTACAAAGGGAGTGAATGATTAAAAGGTACCTCTACCCACCAACCTTTATGATCTCACTCTAAACTTGATATGCCTGTATACCTCACAAGTTTCAAATCTGTGAATAAAGCTATGTTTGTACTATTATACTTATTTGTATTATTTTTTTAATGGTCTACATTTCAAAACAACTTTATCGCTTTCTGTATTTAGACTTTGTAACCTAAGAGGTGTTCAACTATGTTTGACCTCATATGTTTATTCCACTGATGTCTGGTTACTGGTTTGCGCTCTTCTTCTTTTGTTTTGAACCTATTTGCCCCCCCCCCCCCACCCCCTTTTTTTTATTATTTTTATCTTTTTTTTCTCTTCCTGTTATTCTATGCAGTGTAATGGTATTGTTTATTTTATTTGAAAATTTCAATTTCAAAAACTTTGAAACAAAAAAAAAAGAAATTATAAAGTTACTATTTACAGTACGTCTAGTAATATTTTTTTTTAAGGTTAAAGTCCCACTTAGAAAAATCTATGATCAGACAGGTGATGTACCTTTTGCAATAACTGTTCTTACCAGCCTGATCACAGCCCAACTATCAAATTTCCCTGAGTTGCACATGCACAGCTCGGCATTGGTTACCAGGTAAACCAGGAAATCCCGCCTTCCCTTGGGTATGCCAGGAATGAATGAACTCCAGTTTGTCTGTGTAGGAGTTATGTCATCCTAGTTCGGCCTATCAAGATGGCTAAGATCGTGTGCAAGAAGAAAAGAAGACAGGATGAAACAGGGATAAGCAAGTATGACAGGTTTAGTTCTGCTTCTTTAGTGCTTTATTACACTAGGTTTAGGTAGGTCATACAATACCTAAAAAATGTAAATTAGGTATTGCTCCTAACAAATGTATTAATCTTGACATATTATGGCCAAAGCCAACTGGAGTCCTGATTGCCAGCCTATATTATCTTCTAAATAGCTCCACAGGCCCTGGTGTGGACACCTTTATTGTATGGTTCGGCTAAGGATAAATTTATTTCAATTTTAAATAAAAATCACCTTTGAAAACTAACAGGAACTTTGCTGTAGGCATTACAGTGCGGTTGTATCTTTTCTATGTTAAACTCCCAATAGGGAATCGTTTTATCTCTCACTCAAGGGATTTTGATGTAGAAAAAAAAAATTGCTACCTTTACACATACTTCCTATTCCACCCTCTCCAAAGATATCAGATAATTTCCAAAAGACTTTTGTGGGGCCGATTCACTGAAAAAGAAGATGAAGGTACATTGGGGAGTCACAATAGGCATATTACAAAAATACTGCAATGATGATATCTTGCTTCCATCCTATATTTCCACATGCTAGAATGACAAAAAGGAAAAACTGTTGATCTGAAAGGAGTGTACATTTATTTAGTCCCCCAAAACTTTACTGGTTGCCCCTGCTGACCTCCAGGTCTCTGAAGAAGAAAGTCATGGAAGTTGGGGGTAACTTCCCATCATCAAACTGGTGTTTGATGGAATGGGTAGCAAAGAGTATAACTTTACATGAGAAGTTTAGTTTAGTGAATGAGTCACTTTAAAGCTAAACTCTAGACAAACATCTAAATATTCGGGGGACAGAAATACAAGGAAACCATTTTATTTACCAAATGATTTGTATTTCTGACTATCTTGGGATATGCATCACAATCAGTCAGATGTCAATTACAACAGTAATGAACAATACTCTAGAGTTTTAGAAATGGTTGAGTGCACCATGGCCCTGCCACAAGATGGTTTTGGAGAATTACATGACATGACCATGATGACTAGTTGGCTGTGTACAGTGTGCTTTCTAGCATTGTGTGGAGATGCTGCTTGATTTGTAACCCATGTAGAGATGGGAACAAGATACACAAGTTCATTAGGCACCAATGTTACATGCACAGCATTCTGTCTGTAACAAGGCAATGTATATCAATAGCCAGGTGCCCCCCTGAAAAATGGGAGTCATATAGTAGGCACCAGAACAGAAATCCTAAGGAAACAAAGTCTTCTTAATATGATAAAGGAACAATGAAATGTTCTATCTTATGGAAACATTTTGGATTCCACTCTTCGGCAGCTTTGGATGAGACATCTGAATAATGAATATTTCTGATTAGTATGACACATCATTAGCCTCTTGTTTACTTTACTTGTTTACTTTAAATAAACATTTGTTTATCACTTATCCTAATTTACAGATGGATCCTGGTTGCCTGAATTCCCAATGCTCTTCTATAACTTCCAGATCTCAGCATTGCCCTACATCTGCCCTACACAAAAGCCAGATCTAGGAGTCCTGCTCCATTGCTGCTTTTTCACCAGCCATACTATTGGGTAGATTTTGGGTGCATGGATTCTTTCTGTGGCCTTCATAAGAACAAAGACCAAAGCTAAGGTTTTACCAGCAGGCTATACAATGGTCTGCACCTGGGTTCCTCCACATATGGGTGCTTTCAAGCCTCCACTTTTCTCCATCATTCCACCTTAGGATGGTGGTGGGGAAAGCCAGACCTCTGAGTTTGTTTTTGGTTCTCTTCAAAAAAAACATTATGGAATAACCCATAGCAACCAGATTCCAGCAGTAATGTCCTATGGGTACCACATAAGGTACCAAATAACAAGCAATATAGAGAGGTGAGCAGTCTTACCTGAACCTTTCTTGCCCGGCTGTGTCCCAGATCTGCAACTTGATCCTCTTGCCTGGTTCAATCTCCACCAACCTGGAAAAAAAATCCACCCCTACCGTGGGGTCAGACACTTGGGCAAAGCGGCCTTCTGTGAACCTCCGAATCAGGCATGACTTGCCTACTGTGGAGTCCCCAATCACTATCAGACGAAACTGGTACAACCAGATGGCCTCCATTGCTCCTAGGTATTGCCTCCTTGTGTTATTGTCCTTCAAAACCTGAAATGATTTCTCCAATCTCTCGCTCAGTCCTTGGAACTTTATAAACTACAACTACAGCAGATTAATAATAAAAGTTCCACACACAGCATACCAGGGGTAAGTTTATGTGATCACCACTTCCAACCAGCTGCACAGCTCAGGGATGGATGGCTGTATATCCACCCTTGGGAAGTCTAAAGTCAGAGGAATCATTCACCGCTGAAAACAGGTGCCAAGGCTTCACCTACACAAGCCTGCTGATGGGGAAGGGAATTAACCAAATTTGTGGGTGCAGTGAAGGGAAGAAGCCTGCAGGGGGCGATGTAAGAAAAGAGGGAAGAAGGAAAGGTGTGCACTAAGTACACAGATCAGCCATATTGATCATAAAGACAGGAAATTCAGCTTCCTGTTCGCCGATGGGGGTGTTGATTGAATGGTCAGGCAACCTCCATCTTGTGATGTCTGATCGCACGTTATTCCCAGGCCCGGCCTAGAGGACAGTCAGGGGAAGCTGGGCACATCGCATGCAGAGGGGGGTGCACACAATACTCGGCACCTACCTCCTATACTGGCACATGTAGGGCCGGGCTCCACATGGATGTATGGCTTGCAGTGCTCAGGGGATGAGGTGCAGCCAGCAACGCAGCAGAAATAAGAGGAGACGGGTGAGCTGTCAGAGCCCAGAGAACAATGGCGAGTGCATGCTGAAGGCGGCTATACGAGGAACAGTGTCAGGCGATGGGCAGAGCCATACATAGTGCGGGCTGAGCTGATGAAATGGCAGCAACATCAGCACCAAACGCTCTGATTCATCACTGGCACCTACCGTAATCACTCTGCTACTGCAGCCCGACTAACCCCTACCGTATTCCTCACAATAGCTGCCCCCCTTCCTTCTATGATGTATCTATGGACCCACATGTCCAATTCAATCTCATATAGGATTTATACAAATGTTTCTATAAAAATCTAATTTTATGTTCCATAAAACCACAACCAATGATCTTGTAATAAAGGTCCTTGGTAATGTAGAAACAGTAGTTTTGCTTTCAAAATTTGTGATCAGCCAGGGCTTTATTGCAAAAGGAAACAGGTAATATCCCTTCTGCAATAAAAAAAAATACTCACCTGCTTCATTGGTGTAGGAAGACGGAATACCCAACGCATCCTAGCTTGTACTGAAGTTGTCAGAAAATGCCTCCCATGCGCCTGTGCAGGATTTTTTTTTTTTTTTAATTCCCTTATTTTTTTCAGTGGCAACTCCTTGATCCGTCCACAAAGTGAGCCTAGCTCAACGTTTCTCTTTTCAGTGATGCTCAATGTAGCTTCCTGCACCTCCATCATCTTTTTTCCTTCTTCCAGGTTTGTCACACCACACTGTGCAGGCACAAGATCGAGTGTAGTGTTTTCCTTAAAATGTAAAAAAAAGTGTAGATCTCTGTGCATACACAGATCAGCACTTTTTACATAATGGGAAAGCCCCTGATGACGCATGCTCAATCTCAGGGATGCGCAGAAGAAGCAGCCTGCTCCACCTGGTATATGTTACATAAGTATTCCAGGAGGCTGCAGGTTTACCTTTCAGTCTTTACCGCAGTGTTAGCTACTCTTTTATATAATGTTAAAAAAGTGGTGATAGGTCTGCTTTATAATGGCTGAAGATCAAAGCTAGAAAAGGGAGAAGAAAGAAGATGATAATGCCCATGACAGAACGGGGATAGGTGAGTTTATTAAAAAAAAAATGTATTTGGGTATGTAAAGTTTTTTTTTGCTCTAAGATTGTAAGCTCTTTGGGGCAGGGTCCTCTCCTCCTCCTGTCATTGTTTGTATCTCTCTGTCATTTGCAACCCCTATTAATGTACAGCGCTGCGTAATATGTTGGTACCTAAAAATACAGTGTAATAATTATAATTGCAGAAGAAGCCTCATCTGTTCCTTCTGCAATAAAAAACCTGCCTGGTCGCAATGTAAATCCTACACATGCATTAGTGTCCGCTGCAACTGTCATTTCTGTAGGGCAAGGTAAGTGTGTGCCATAATCAGCAAGTATAGTGTGCATACTTACAAAATATGGCAAAAACCTGATCCACATCAATGGAAGTTTAGTTCCATTTTAGGGCCTTTTATGTTATAGAGCAGGGCTATCCAATTCTAGTCCTCCCAGGCCACACAAAAAAACAGGGTTTTCATAGAAGAGCATTGTGACGAACGTCCTCTCAGCCCTCAACCCTGCGCATAGACATTCCAGCACGCTCCGCAACAATCCACGCACCAGCAGGCTTAGAAGGGCTGTCACAGGGCAAGGTTAATCACTCTGTTACCCCTTGCCCAACACACCATTACAGGTAGACTGCCACCATGTGCTTAGATGGAAGCATGCACCATTACCCTTGACAACCGCGGTTATGCTTCTGCTTCTTTAATACTGTCCGTGTCACCTGCTGCCACTCCGGAAAGGGATGTCTCAGAAATCACAATGTTTATAGTAGCGTTTTCGGGTTAGCAAGTTACACTATTTCTACTTAGAGCATTCAGAGATTTAGCTTACACCTTTTTTATATTGTTTAATAAGTAAAAACATACAAAAACAGTGCATAAACAAATACAGAAAAATAAACAATAACAGAACAATAAACAAACAATAACTGAACAGAACAATAGCAACAGCATAAAATAAAAGGGAAAACTGTGAAATAATACTTAGGTAGAGTTGGTTTGCCTTGTTCCAGGTTGCTGTATAAAGTCCAAGATATTAGTCAGAGTAACTGAGCTTCCTGCAGTGCTCAATGTGTCAGTGCTGTTGTCCCTAGCAACAAGATGGTATCAGTGAGAGCTCCCTCTGCTGGACTTACATGGCTTTTTCTAGGCCAACAACAGAGGTGGGACTAATACAACAATCCAATATTAGCAGGGTGGGGGCTGTGTCCACATGGATTATGATGCTTGTGGACACTTCCCAAAATTCCCTTGTTCTAGCCATTAATAATAATTCCAGTACAGGTTTTATGAAATGCCAACCCCCAGAGTATTAATCAGCACAATGTACAGAGTTCAGAGAGACCAAACTAGGCATGTCTGGGACTTCACCAGTCATGGTGGAGTTCACCAGAACAGGTTAAATATGGTTTACAGTACAATCTGACCCTGAAGGGAGATATATCCTAGAAAAAGGGAAAATACAATCCCAATTATTCACTCTGGTAATCTGTACCTCCCCAACACCAAGCAAATATCTTACTTGGAGGAATTCCTTGATGTTGCATATACATTTACAGGAGGCATGTTTGTAATAGGAGAGGATTTTAATTTGGCATTAGATCCTGCTCAAGATGTGTCTCGGGGGGCTTCTCACCTTCCCTATTCTACTTTGCGGCGGTTGAAAAACCTCTTGCACCAGTACCAACTTATCGAAATTTGGAGAAAACAACACCCCCACGGAACGCGACTACACTTTTTATTCACTGGTTCAGTAAAACCTATTCACGAATTGACCTTTTCTTAGTGAGGCATGAGGCTATTTCTCTTATACAGGCCTCTGAGAATGGCACTATGACCTTCTCGGACCACGCCCCGATTTCGCTTACTGTTCTTTCTGATGTCATTCCCTCAAAAAGTAGTTCCTGGTGCCTCAACGAGTCCCTTCTGACCTCTGAGGGCTTTGGGCCTCAGTTGGAAACTGTGATACTAACCTTTTTTTTTTAACAAAGCCTCTGTTTCTAGTCCACTGAATGTATGGGAAGCACATAAGTGCTATGTCCGGGGGCTGTTAATACAGAAGGGTCATAGGCTTAAGAAAGAACGCCAGGCACAATTAGCGCAGATGGTCCAGGACTTACATGCCCTGGAAATAAGGCATAAGCAGGGTCATTCTCAAGACATGTAAGCCCAATTAACGGTTGTCTGTGAGAAAATGAATATGTTGTGCTGTTCTAAGGCGAAATCCCAGTTTGATAAATGTAGGGCCTTCTTCTATGAATACAGTAACAAATGTGGGAAGGCCTTGGCAAGGGCAGTGAGAGCTAAGAGAGCTCGTGCCTTTATACCATACACTTGAACTCAGGTAGCCCATTGCACTGTTCACAGAATGTTGCGGGCTCTTTCAAAGATTTTTATTCGAAATTGTACAACTTGAGAGAAAGCCCGAATGCCCCCTCTTCAGCCTCAATGGAAACAATTATGCAAGAATACCTAAGCTCCTCGGACATGCCTAAGATACCAGAGGAAGCTATATCTATTCTAGATGCCCCTATTAGTTCAGCTGCATTGCAAGAAGCTCTTACCAACGCGCCCACGGGAAAAGGTACCTGGCCCTGACGGGTTTACCCTTGCGTATTATAAGAGGTTCCTCCCCCAACTTACACAACCATTCCTGGCCGTTTTTAATGCACTCTCATCAAACTGCCCTCTCCCAGCAGATTCCACCAGAGCTCAAATCACTTGAATATTGAAGCCAGAGAAGGATCCCAAGTCTTGAGCGATGCTATCGGCTGATATCGCTCCTGAATTGTGGTGTCAAGCTCTTCTCCAGTATATTGGCACGTAGATTAACGCCCATTCTCCAGGGTCTTATCCACTCGGATCAGAAACCCACTGCTTCTATCAGAGTTATTGGGCTTCTTTCATGTCCATTTTCAATCAGCAACGGAACGAGGCAAGGCTGTCCACTGTCCTCACTGCTCTTCATCCTGCTTCTTGAGCCTCCATTGATGCATATCGGTAAAAACCCTGATAAAGTAGCCACTTATGTAGACAACCTCCTTTTCTTTATAACTTCGCCCTTTATAACTATTCCAAACCTTCTTAAGGAACTGAGCAAATATGCTCAATTCTCTGATTATAAAGTTAATCTTCAAAAGTCAGAAGTGCTGGATGTGAATTTGCCCCCAGCACTCAGACAGACTCTGTCCCTCTAGTTTCTGTTTAAATGGTCCAGAGGCTCTATTAGATATTTAGGCACCAATTTTCCAGCTGATATTACTAAGGTGGTGAAACTAAATTTTTTGCCGCTTCTTAACACCATTCGAGGTGACCTCCAATGCTGGCGTCAGCAAGCCTTTTCATGCTACGGGCGCTGCAATATCCTAAATATGAATATTATGCCTCGTCTCCTTTATCTGTTACAAACCCAACTGATACATATCCGTCCACGTGTTGGATAAAATTTGTATGGAACACCGATACTCCTAGACTTAACATATTCCTCTTGTGACTCCCGAAGGACAAGGGTGGGATTGCTTTCCCTGACCCGATACTTTATCACAGGGCGGGACATTTGACCCATTTGGTGGACTGGTGCAGGCATGCACATCTCAAGGGATGGGTGAGATTGGAAGACTCGTTGTTTCCCATAATGTTAAGTACTGCTGCCTGGTCCCCATCAGCGGATTGCAGTTCTCTTCGTCGCCACCCTCTTATAGGAGAGATGTTGAAAGTGGTGGCTAAATATTTCCGTAATGACAGTATTGGGACATTCCCTTACCCGATTTCTCCTATACTCAAGCATCCTGGATTCCCCACCAGTAGGAAAGACGTGGTCTGTAAGCAGTGGATCGAAAAAGGGAATTTTTAGGGCTATACATTTTATGCAGCCCCCTAACTGGAGTGCGATCAGGCAGATTCAAATGGACCATTCTCTTCCTCCTTTAGATATTTGGACAAAGGTAAAGCTTCAATATTTTATTTCTTCGATACCACCTGCTCAGGTTTTCCACAGACCCCTCACCCCTCTGGAGAACTTATGTATGGCTGGAGACCCTCTGAGGGGTATACTATCCTATGCATATAAAATGCAACTGACGGCAGGTGATGCTCCGGCCCCCCTGTTTCTCTCCAGATGGGAGAGGGATCTCAATGTTAAATTTACTGAAGAACAGGCAGAGCGTATTTTATATTATGGACACAAGGCCTCTATTAGCAATCGTTTCCAAGAGACGAATTATAAATTACTTACCAGATGGTAAAGGACCCCAGATTTATTGGTCATAATTTACCCGCATGTAAGCTCTATGTGTTGGAGATGCGGTAAGTAGTGTTAGTGTTGGAATTCGGGTTGTCCTTATATTTGACCTGAATATGGCTGTTCGAATGTCGGATAGACCCAACCCGAATAAAATGCGATTCGACGAGATCGTGCCTCTGAAGGACACCCGGATACATCTCAGCCAGGGGAAGCCGGGAGCAGGACTAGGGAGGTTTTGCTGGGAACCGCGGTCCCGTGCAGGCGGGTGGTTTCTGCATACAGGGAGGAAGGGAGATCCTCCTATACACGTGGATGCCAGCTCCTTCACAAGCTTGCTGGAAGGGAGACGCACACAGCCTCTGCAGACCAACAAGCCGGATTGAGAGCGGTAAGCAGGATCAATTAAAGCTTGGCTTCTTAATGATACCCCAGGGGGCACGTAACCCTTGCAAGACACCAGTTGGCCATATTGTACATGCAGCACCTTCCCTTCTGGAGCATCTACATCCACTCTCATCCTAATAAGGGAAAGGATTCATGCTTATTTTACAACATACCCTCCATTAAACAGTTCTTCTGCATTTGTTGATTAATATATTTGTGCCTTGGGGGAATTTATCTGCTATACAAAGCCTTTATTACATCTCCTGGAGGCCTGATTCTCCTAAAGCAAGCCGGCCATATTGGCCACATGGCATCCTGTATTGTACAGCATCAGCATCTAAATCCACCCAAGTTAGAGAAGGGGACTTAAGCCTATTCTACGGCATAATCTTCTCTTAAAAACTCTCCTGCGTTTGTGGAGTAGTACATTTGTGCCTTGTGTGACTTTATTTGTTTGACAAACCCTCATTTGAAAGCAAGCCGGCCATTTTGGCCACATGGCATCCTGTACTGTAGAGCACCAGCATCCAAATCCATCCAAGCAAGAGAAGGGGACTTAAGCCTATTCTACAGCATATTCTTCTCTTAAAAACTCCCCTGCATTTGTGGAGTAGTACATTTGTGCCTTATGTGACTATTTGTTTGACAAACCCTCATTTGAAAGCAAGCCGGCCATCTTGGCCACATGGCATCCTGTACTGTAGAGCATCAGCATCCAAATTATCCAAGCAAGAGAAGGGGATTAAAGCCTATTCTAGAACATAATCTTCTCTTAAAAACTCTCCTGCATTTGTGGATTAGTACATTTGTGCCTTGTGTGACTTTATTTGTTTGACAAACCCTCATTTGAAAGCAAGCCGGCCATCTTGGCCACATGACATCCTGTACTGTACAGCATCAGCATCCAAATCCATCCAAGCAAGAGAAGGGGATTTAAGCCTATTCTACAACATAATCTTCTCGTAAAAACTCCCCTGCATTTGTGGAGTAGTACATTTGTGCCTTGTGTGACTTTGTTTGACAAACCCTCATTTGAAAGCAAGCCAGCCATCTTGGCCACATGACATCCTGCATCCTTGTGAGACTTTATTTGCTCGACAAACCCTCTATTGCATTCCCTGTATGCCTGATTCTCTGACATCCAGTATCCTTCTATTGTAATTTGAACAACAGGCGGACATCTTCTGCACATGGCACCTTGTATTGTAATGCATCAACATCCAAATCCATCCTAAAAGGAGAACGAGATTCAAGCTTATTCTACAACATAATTTTTACTTAAAAAGCTCCTTACACTTGTTGATCAGTATATTGGTGCCTTATAGGAACTCATTTACTACTTACTTTCTGTACTACTTTTCCTGTGTGCCTGATTCTCTGACACCAAGCCCCTGATTCATCATTGAAATCCGCGATCGCTGGAAGCGCGATAATACGCGCGACCCGCGATCGCGGATTGCCGCGGTCTGGGACTCGAGTGCGCGCGTACACTCGCATCCTGAATCTGCCGGCCGGATTCCTGCCATGCGCAATAGGGTCGCGAATCTGCCAATTAAGGCAATTACATTTCAGCTGCGCGATTAAGGAGGATCTAAGCACAATGGTGAGATCATAGCAATTAATTAGCGCGCACCTGCTCTCTCGTGCGCGAGCTTTTCCGGCTGTTGAATAGCGCGATCGCGCACGATTCCGGATCGCTAATACGAATGCGCGACCGATAATCCGATTTTGCTTGATGAATCAGGGGCCAAGTATCACCATATTTTTGAAAGCCAAGCAGCCATCCTGCATGCATGACACCCTGTACTATACTCCCCTACATTTGTGTATCTGAGTACTGCAACTACACTTTATTGGGACTTTCTCACAGGGTTGATATACTGTAAGTCTAAAGCTTCCACCAGCTTCCTCTACTGCAATTACTAAGTTTGTGAGACTTTAGAGAGGTCATTATGTGCGGCTGATCTCACAGGATGTGAGGCTCCATCGTTGCTGGGCCTTTCACATGGATGTACAATAAGCTACTATACTGGGGTAACATAACTGCCTAAACCCCACTCGCTACATCCTCTAGTACAACTTTATGTGCATGTTCCTCCCTCTTCTGTAACATGGGCAAGGGGAAGCCGAATAGCCAATCCTCTCAAAAACGGGAAATAGGAACTTTTTTTTGCCCTTTCCAAAACTCCTGGTTCTAGTGGAGGGGGCCCTAACACTAGATTCAACACTGCACAGACCGCCATGTCTAGTTTGGAACCCCCTGACTTCACTCAAGAGGACTCTGCTTCTAACTTTACTAACTTACTGGGTGAGAATAAGTCCGGCAAGCCCTCCACAAACTTCCATGGACCCCACTGAGGTATAGGATAGAGATGCCTACCTGAAGTTTCTGCCCACCAAAGCAGACTTTGAATCTTATCTTGTGCGCATCCAAAACTCTCTACGTTCTGAACTATCCACACTCAGATCGGACCTCGGCTCTAGAATAAAGGAGGTTGAACGCACGGCAGAAGATCTCTGTAACCACGTACAGACCCATACCCATACTCTTAATGAACACTCAATGCTACTGCAACAAATTATGTATCAACAGGATGACCTGGAGAATCAGAGCCGCCGTAATAACATAAGGATTCGGGGACTTCCAGAATCGATAGAACCACAGGACCTCCATGCAGCAGCGTCGACTTTGTTTAATGAACTCCTTCAGAGACCTAGGGACAATACTATAGAAATTGACCGCATTCATTGAACTCTGGGCCCAAAAAGCCAGGATCCAGATAGACCGATAGATGTGATTTGCCGAGTCCACTCTTTCCAGCTCAAAGAACTTATTATGCAGGAAGCCAGGTCACAGGAGGAGTTCACCTTCAACAATCGCCCCATTATGCTCCTAACCGATCTCTCCCGCAACACTTTGACACTGCACCGAGCACTGAAACCGCTGCTACAACTGTTGAAAGACAACAACATTAAATATAGATGGGGCTTCTCATTTCAACTTTTCGCCCACAGAGGTAGCAAATCTGCCACCTTTCGCCAACTGGGGGACTTGGCTACCTTCTTGGCGACGTTTGAGCTTCCCCAAGTCAACCTCCCTGATTGGCCTACGCTTCCCGCGATTTTAACCCCTCCAGCGAATTCTGAATGGCAGCAGGTACAGAGGACATCCAACAGTGATCAAGTGCGCAACATCTCACAGGCCCCTCCGTGACTGTGGACCAATCCACCTTGGGGTTTTGCTGTTACTTCGATACATGAGGACTGCTTGTCCTCCTCTCTGATGGGTTTGGATTGCTTGCCCACGAAGGCACTTTGTGTGTAAGGTTTTGTTTTTTTTTTTCTTTGCTGAACTGCTTTGATACTGTTATTATTGTTATAGTTTTTGATAATGTTTTGCTTTTGGAGATTGAGGATGTATACTTGTACCCTCCCCCGTACGGCTTACATTTGCTATATCATCCAATACTTTCATTGGCGTATAAGGATAGGCCCGGCCCGGGTGGTGGGAGCCTCGTCCTGACCACCTGAGCTACCCCCTCCAAGGGAATTTGCGCAGCTGTTCTGTGCTTATTATTTATTGTTTTTTTTGTATTGATTGTCTTTATGTTCTACACATTGTTCCATCCCCCTGTCTATCCCCCCCCCTTGTCTGACCCACCCCCGTGATCCTACCTTCAGCCCTTGAGAACACCACTATTACTGGGATACTTGGAAAAGTCGCCCTTATTTTACCACGATGGGTACGGTCAAAGTAGTTACGTATAATGTTAAAGGGTTGTATACCCCTGAAAAACGCTCTTCCATTTTGGCAGAATTATACCGG
>NC_092870.1:7990898-7994302 GCF_032062135.1 Pyxicephalus adspersus | reverse complement strand
TTACAGTTGCTTTTTCTGTTTATTTTTACTTGCACTTTTTAATTTGTAGTGTATTATTGTTGTTACAACTTTGCACTAACATGATTGGAATATTATTATGGTTGTTATGTCAATATGTGCCTGTTTATGTGATTTAATTCCGATCTGGCGATATTCTGCATCCCTTCCCCTATTTATTATTGTACCCTGATTTTAAAATGATAAAGAGGACCTGTCACATCAATAATAAAGAGGACCTGTCATATAAATAATAAAGAGAATAAAGAGGACCTGTCATATGAATAATAAAGAATAATGACAGGTCCTCTTTATTATTCATATGACAGGTCCTCTTTATTATTGATGTGACAGGTCCTCTTTATTATTGATGTGACAGGTCCTCTTTAATATTCATGTGACAGGTCAACTTTATTATTCACGTGACAGGTCCTCTTTATTATTGATGTGAAGTACAGGGGTATGTAATAGCATTATGTATTATTATGTATCTTTTTAATATGTATCTTTTCCCCCGTTGACTTTAATAGTGTTCGAATTCGACGTTCGACCTCCCGATTAATTTTGGTCTATTTCAGCAAATAGCTGGCGAATCGAATAGTGAGCTATTCGACCAACACTAGTGGTAAGCACACTGGCACATTAATACACATCTTCTGGAGCTGCCCTGTACTGACATCTTTCTGGGCGGGGTTGCGGAGATTATTAACAAATTGAGAGGGATCTCTATCGGGGACACGCCAGAGCTAGCACTGCTTCATGTGTCTGAAATGTCAAAGAAGCGATATAAACATTCCTTACTGCGCCACTTACTAAATGCTGCTAAGGCATGTATCCCTCCGCTATTGAAGCACACTGCTCCACCTACACTTAAAAAATGGATTGCCAGAGTGAATGGTGTACAATACATGGAAGAACTAATAAAATCAGGGGATCAGCCATCACTGATGTGCACCTGGTTTTACTGGGATGAATTTAAGAGCTCTGCTGAATATAGACAGTTGCTTTGCCCATCTGACTAATCCTCTAGAGACCTTTGGGCCATTTCCTGCCCCTGTCTCCCTTATCCCTCCCAACCTTCCCCTTAGTACCCCCCTTCCCTTCTTTTCTTTTTCTGCTGTCTTCTCTATCATCTTTCTGATCTTACTGCTAGGGGGGTTAAGGGAAGATCAGGAATTAATGTTATCCCCAATATCACACCTCCTCCCCCATAAGAGAGAGCATGGGAGGGATCACTGGATCCTTTCCAGCGCAACTGTCCTCTAATTGCTCAGCCCGGCAAGATAGGCCATCTGCATTAACATGGGTAATGGCCTTAGTGTGTTGGATTGTAAAGTCATACTGCTGAAGAATCAGGCTCCACCGGAGCAACTTCCCATTGTCTTCTGCAGTAGCAGATTCAGCCAACTGAGTGAGTTGTGGTCAGTGATGACTGTTAAGCTCCGGTCATACAAGTATAGCTGCAGCTTCCGCAGGGCCCACACAATCGCGAACTCTTTTTTTTTTTTTTATAAATTATTTTTATTAAAAGATATCAAGGCACATACAGAGAAAAGAAAATAAAGTGGTCGTAACATACAGTTCCTAAAAAGAACATACAGCAAGGTTAGGTTCTAACAATACATATCTTCAAGCTTGTGGCTTAACGGCCAACCGCATAGAAATACAAACATTGTAACCAACCAGTTGTGCTGTATCAGTAGCAGGAACCATGATATCTTAAGGTTTTCAAAAACATTTTTATAAGAAAATAAAAATTAAAGAAGAACAAACAATGTCCAATTCAGCTTCCCATTGGGATACAAATAAAGGGAGTTCTGGCGTATATACAGATAACAGGGTTTGATAGGCATGGGAAAGTGTGCCCCATACAGGTTGACCAGTTGCACACAAGTCCTCTAGAGGAAGAAGCGATCGAGGTATTGTAGTGGGCCGCGGCAAGGATCTCAGAACATAAGTGAGTTGTATGTGGCGCCAGGGCGACAATGAAGGGAGTTCCCTTTCCGTTTGTAGGGTCGGAATATGTTGCCATTGCCCATTGTGCATGAAGTGGGATATTCTATTCACGCCCAAAGCACGCCATTGGCGAAATATTGGGTCGGTCTGACCCGGAATTCAGGATCGCCCAGGACGGGAGACATTGGAGACGGGTATATGGTTACGTTTTGAGAGGAGAAGTACTTAGTGACCACTTTCAAGGTCTCACCAATCAATGGACGGGTGTACATTGCCGCCCTGGCCGCCGGTGTCCACCAGGCCAGTGCGGCAATGGGGGCAGTAGAGCATCCATCCTCCAACCCAACCCACAGTTTGGAGCGGCTATTAGTGCACCAATCCAGCAGCCTGGACAAGTGCACTGCCTGATGGTATAAAACTGGGTCAGGGAATGCCATTCCTCCGTTGGCTTTGGGGAGTCTCAGTAATGTCATCCTAAGCCTGGGCGCCCCATTAAGCCAGATCAATTTTATGAACGGAATTTTCGAAGGATAAAAAGCGGGATGTGTATTGGGAGTGCTTGCAGCATATACAACAGTCTAGTCATAACATTCATTTTCAGCACATTGCACCTCCCAAACCATGTAAATGCCATCTGCCTCCACCTCTGTAGATCACTTCGGATTTTATTTAATAGAGGGATAAAATTGAAATCTACAATTCGCGTTAGATTAGCAGGAATCTGTGTGCCCAGGTAAGAGATAGCTGAGTTAGACCACTTGAAGGGGAAAGAGGGGGCCAAGGCCTCTCTAATTTTTCTGGGAAGAGTAACACTCAGTGCCTCCGACTTTTGCAGGTTTATTTTGTAATTAGAGAGCGAGGCATATCTGTCTAGCTCTCGCATAAGAACCGGAAAAGTAGTTACCGGTGCTGCAACATAAAATAAAAGGTCATCCACATAAGCAGCTACCTTATGTTCAGTGGGGCCAATCTGGACCCTGATATCTCCATTGGCACGAATTATTCGTAGGAGGGGCTCCAGGGTCAACACAAACAGTAAGGGAGATAATGGGCATCCCTGTCTCGTCCCATTGGTTATACAAAAGGAGTGGGAGAGTTCACCATTAACCCGTACTCTGGCGCTGGGGGAGGAATACAACGTTTCTATCCAGAGCAGAATACGAGGGGGAAGACCCAAATGTGTCAATGTGTAGAGCAGAAACGTCCAGTCCACCCGATCAAATGCCTTCTCAGCATCAGTGGAGAGGAGCATTAGAGGGGTGTTGTGAGTATGTGCATAGTTAATAATATTCAAGGTATGGATCGTGTTGTCCCTGGCTTCCCTCATCGGGAGAAAACCGCTTTGGTCAGGATGGACAATATCATTCAGTATTGGAGTCAGCCTATGCGCTAATATGCTGGCAAAAAGTTTCAAATCACAATTAAGCAACGATATTGGTCTATAATTGGAG
>NC_092870.1:7944140-7989527 GCF_032062135.1 Pyxicephalus adspersus | reverse complement strand
TGAGGAAACGACCGTCTGGATCCACTTTACACAAAGAGGGGGACCATGGAAGAGAACCATCTATTAGAATGCTAACTCCCCTAGATTTAGAATCGGGTGAAGTGCTGTGATAACTGTATTTGGCTTGTTTGTTACGCAGGACCGGGATTTTGTCGTGGCGGAAGTGTGTCTCTTGCAGAAAGACAATATGGCTTCTGCATTTTCGGAGTGTATTGAATAGGACTGAACGTTTTGAGGGAGAGTTTAATCCCTTAACATTCAGAGATGTGAGTGTGATAGTCATAGTTCCTTTGGTCTAACGGTAAGGTATGGGAGAGGGGAGGGTGGGGGAAATTAGTAAAGAATAGAGGAAAAGAAAAGAAAGAAGAAATTAGGAAATCAATAAAATAAGGTATACAAAGAAGAAAAAGCAGCGAGAAAAACAAAACAACTGAAAAGGAAGAAGAAATAGAGCTCTAGGCCCTAAACCTAGGTAAGTAAAACAATATACCACAACACCGACCTCTACAAGAGGCCGGGTGCACCTATGTGGGGTGTAGTGTAGGCAAGAACACTATGAGCTGCTGGCTCACCAGCAGCAGCATCATAAAACACGTATACAACTATAAGTTAATCACACAGCTCTAGTAAGAGAAACCAGGAAGATGTGCTGTTCCTAAAGAACAAGGAGAGGAGATAGAATTCTAAACTTACAAGAGTAGAAAGGTTTCACAGGACTGAAGGTCCCAGAGACATTAACAAAAACATTAAATAAAGGGCATACCAATAAGCAGGCATACTAAAGTGCACAGCAATACACAATGCAGGCTACTTACAGGAGCCGAAACAGTAACCCAACTTCAAAGCGCCAGGTATCATGTTAACAAAACAATAATAATAACAGTAATAGCACTGGCGGTAGGCAGCCATCCGGGAACAAAGAACCACTGAGTCCAGGATGGGCTGTCGCCCATACTCAATGTGCACCAGTGTCACCGCAATAACAGGAATCCACTTACGGCACAGGAGGTGTGCTCAAATCAGGACATGGATACATCACACAGGAAACGATAAGTTTCTGAGAAGGTATGGATATGCATTGTAGTATATGTAGGAGGTAGACAGTGGTGGTAACAAGTCCAACGAGTCCAAATATTCAGCAGCAGGAAAAATCATCGTTCATGTGAATTTGAGGTATTCCTTCTCAGGGGGCGCTAAGGAGTGGGAGAGTGCCGTCTGCGTCGGGCGGAGGTAGATGATCTCGATCTCAAGTTGATGCTTGGGGGTACCTCTAAGACTTCCAGCCAATTAGGAACATCAATGGGATCTGCGCCCAAGAAGGTAAACAGGGCCGGTAACTGAGATGGATTGTGCAATGTAAACACAGAGTTGGGTTTGGTCACTATGAGATGTAGTGGTTGTCCCCATCTATATCGGGCTCCGTGTGTGGTAATGTAATCCAAAAGTGGCTTCAGTATGCGTCTCATCTGCAGCGTGCGAGGGGATAGCGTCCGGAAATATCTGAATACTTGCACCATCAAAATCAATCGGCCCCTTCTGCCATGCTTTCTGAACGATCTGCTCTTTAACTTTGTAAAAGTGCACCCTGCATAAAACATCTCTGGGGCGATCTGGTACTCCATCTCCCCTCACACCAACCCTATGTACTCTATCCAATTCTATGCGCTCTGAGGGGGTCGGTTTAAAAGGGTGTTAAAAATAGCAATTACAGTGTGCTCCAGGTCAGGCCCAGATGTAGCTTCCGGGAGTCCCCTTAATCGTAAATTGTTGCGTCGGCCCCTGTTTTCTTGATCATCCAAACTGAGAGCCAGGTTGAAAAGCACAGACTTCATGTGCAGCTGGGCATGAGCGTGTCTAATCTAAGGGAAGTTTGGGAGGAGGAGGACTCCAGTGAAGTAACCTTAATATCAACTGCTTGCACTTTCTGATATATCTGTTCAATCTCTGCATGAACAGAGTGTTCTATGCGATGAGCCCAAGATTCCAGCTCTGTTTTAGTGGGTATAAATTTCAGGAAGGCTTGTAATTCTCTGGGCAGCTGCTGAGGAGAAGGCACTGTGTCTGAGAACTCAGCTGGGGAATCAGATGACAGAGAGGAGTGTGCAGGAGAGAGAGCTGCAGGGATTCCAGCTAGGGGTAAAGTCCCCTCTTCACTCACCCGATCAGCAGACTCCACATGGTCAGCTTCACTTGCAGATGCGGGCGCCATCTTGGGAACACTTCCTCCTGCTGAAGCTGCCGAATCTAAGGGGAAATATTTATGTAAGTTGTCCCGTTTAGGGGTTTTCCCTGCTTCTTTATTCTTCCGCTGCTTAGACATCACTGAGTGGGGTGGAAACGAGCTGTATGATGTGAAGTATTGGCTGCGGTGGTCACGGAGCTCCGGGTATGTGCCTACTCACAGCACCATCGCCGAGCCACGCCCCCGCAAGCCACTCTTTTTCAATGGTGGCATATGCCACCTCCCTGGGAAGCAATTTCCTACCAAGGTACAAGATTTGATGCTCATCTCCCAGAGGATTCACCTGGATCAGTACTGCACCCAAATCCTAAAAGGATGCATAGGTTTGTACTAAAAACCAGCGGGTAAAATCTGGGGATTGAAGAACAGGAGCACTGGCAAGTGCTTTCTTCAAACTCTGAAAGGCTTCCTCACACTCTGGTGTCCATTTCACAGTTCTAGGCTTTTTCTTCTGGGTTAGGTCAGTCAGGGGCTTGGCCAGGGTACTATAATGGAGTACAAACTTTCGGTAGTAACTGGCACTTCCCAAAAATGACATAACCTGTTTCTAGTTTTGGGGGTAGGCCAGGCCATTAAGGCCTTAACCTTCCCTGTCTCCAGTCTCAGGGTGCCGCCTCCTACCTGATGCCCTAGGTACTGGACTTCAGTCATGCAAATCCGACATTTGCTGGGTTTCACGGTCAGATTTGTTGCACCTCAAGATTGTTTATGGATATTTATAGATATATGTGGATAGATATAAATGTATAATCAATTTATGTGTATAGGTGCAGGAATGTTGTGTTTAAACATGAAACCTGTTTTATGTTTGAACTGGCCATCTGGCCCTCCTAGGGGGGTCTCCAGGTCCAGGAATTCACAGAAGTAACAAAAGGTAATAAATACCGATACAGGGTTTGGTTTGCCAAGGAATAATAAACAAACAGATGATAAAACAGATGCCAGGAAACAAGACCTTTATGGACCCCTGAACTTAGATTCCAGCTAGAAATTCACATATCAAATTTAGTTAGGAGGTCCATCAAATTACATTAAACAATCCCAATCCAGTGGGGTGTGTGTCAACTCATGGTCATCATACAGAACACACCCACTAATCAATCCAAGAGTCCCCAATGTTACCTAATGGGACTTAACTATATAAAAGAGGAGCTGGGATAATAACAGGCAGTTCTTAGGGAATCAGGCTCTTGGGGTACCCATCTACATCTTTACAGGTAGCTATAAGACATTCCTGAATGCATTCCTATATTGTCTATTATATGTCTATGTTATCATGATTATGTTGTTTTGCTGTATTGTACTAACCATTGATAGCTTACCATGGGGGTTTACTACTAATTACCTTTTTTCCGTGTACTGTATATATTATTGATTGAAGTTCCTATATCTGTATATCAAACAATATTGCTGTGTACTTTATGTTTCACCTTGTTTTCTTAATAAAACTGTTTGAGTGACTAGCTATCATTTGTGCATGAACTTTCTTTTATTGAATATCTATATGCATTGATAGTGTCATGGTCCCTTCCGTGACTGAGGTTAGAAGATCTGTGAGACAAGCTGCACGTGAAGTTATCTGACAGTCTCTTTGTTTTCACTTGTTTCTGTGTTGTTGTTTGTAATGACCACACCTCTTGTCTCAGCTGCAGCTGGTGGTCATTACTGCTCCTCTATTTAGTCTGGCCTCACACTTCATGCTCTGCCCTGTCACTATTCCTAGGGCAATTCAGGGCTACTAGGGCCTAGGTTCCAGTGTATGAATATTCCCACCTTCAGGGGATATTCATACTGACAGGAGTCAGGGCTAGGTTAGGGTGTCCGTAGAGTGTGACCGTTTCCCTCTCCCTAGCCTTTGAAGGCCTAGTCCCTTGTCTTTATCTTTCTGTTTTCCTTCTGGTGTTCCTCCCCTCCCCCTTGTCCATGACATTATCAACGACCAAAACAGCTATTTTTTGTTTGTGTCAGTGCAGCATTGGATACTATCTCTGCAATGGTCGCACAACTACAGGGGCTGTCTTTGGAGCTGGCTGACCTCTGCACGACCGTCTCACACATACAGAGACCACAGGCAGCTGATTGTGACAGCAGGAATCAGGCCTGTCCTGAACCCAAGGCGGCGCTCCCGGACAGATTTTCCGGGGGAAGCGACAAATTTATTCGGTTTAGGGAGTCGTGCAAATTATTTTTTAAGTTACGGCCACACTCTTCTGGGGACGAGAGTCAAAGAGTAGGTATTATCATTTCTATATTTAAAGGTGACGCTCAGTCTTGGGCTTTTTCGTTGCCGACCGGATCTCAGTCCATCTGACTGAGTTTTTCAGAGCATCTGAATTTTTCAGAGCTCTAGGCCTTATCTATGATGACCCAGATCGGATCTCCCTGGCCGAGACCAAGTTATGTGGCTTACAGCAGGGTAAGCGTTCTGCGGAGACCTATTGCTCTGAATTTAGGAGATGGACTACGGATACGGAGTGGAATGATCCAGCTCTCCATAGTCAATTTTGTTAAGGGTTATCAGAGAGCCTGAAGGACGCATTGGCATTTCACGAATATCCTGAGACATTAGACACGGCTATGTCCCTTGCTGTACGTATGGATAGACGCCTGATGGAGAGATCTAAGGTTCCTCAATCTCAAGACGTACTATCATATAAGGTGGCGGCCCCCTCTGACATTTTGGGTGGAGATACTTTTGAGTGCATGTCCGGTGACGAACCTATGTAGTTGGGGGGAGCTACCCCTGGACCTGGGGATAAGATCTTCAGGCATAAGAAGAGACTCTGCTTTTTCTGTGGAAAAAGGGGACGTTTTGGTAACATTTGTCCATATGTTCAGCGCCAAGGTGAAAACAAAAAAAAAGTTGTGTCTAATCCTCATCACACTCTTGTTGACCTGGTGTCATGGATAACAGGGAGGGGAGGGAAACAGAAAGGTAAATACAAGGGACTAGGCCTCCAATGGCTAGGGAAAAGGGAATGGTCACCCCTTACAGACACCCTAACCTAGCCCTAACTCCTGACAGTATGAATATCCCCTGATGGTGGGAATACTCATACATGGGAACCTAGGCCTTAGTAGCCCTGAATTGCCCTAGGAGTAGTGACTGGGCTTAAGACTACTGGTTCCTTCCCTGATGAAAGAACCAGTGTCTCCCTGAGACCTAGTAACAACCAAAGAACAACAAAACACCAAAAGTAGTTCAACTTAATCTTAATAGCAAATAGAGAAGCAGGAACGCTGGAGAGGACAACACACCAGCTCTTCACATCCCAGAAGTGAATATCAACCGCATAGCATGAAGTGTGAGGCCAGACTAAATGGAGGAGCAGTAATGACCATCAGCTGCAGCTGATACAAGGGGTGTGGTCATTACAAACAACAACACAGACACAAGTAAAAACAAAGAGACTGTCAGATAACCTCACATGCAGCTAGTTTCACAGGTCTTCTAACCTCAGTCACGGAAGGGACTGTGACAGTACCCCCCCTTCTACGGGTGGCCTCCGGACACCCAGGACCGACCTTATCAGGATTAGCCCTGTGGAAATCTTTCACTAGGCGACTAGCATTACCGTTGGTCGCTGGAACCCACATTCTCTCCTCTGGACCTTAACCCTTCCAGTGAACAAGATACTGGAAGGATTTGCGGAGAATTCGGGAGTCCAGTATCCTGGCGATCTGAAATTCTAGATTACCGTCCACCATGACAGGAGCGGGAGGCAAGGAGGACGGTTCCGCAGGTTCGATATATCTCTTCAGCAGTGATTTGTGGAACACGTTATGAATTTTTAATGCCTGTGGAAGTTCGAGATGAAAGGCAACCGGGTTAATAATGGCAGAGATCTTATATGGACCAATAAACCTTGGACCCAACTTCCAAGAAGGTACTTTCAACTTATTGTTTCATGTGGACAGCAACACAGAATCACCCACTCTTAGGTCCGGACCATCCATACGTCTCTTGTCAGCCATACGTTTATACTTGTTGCCCATCTTTTTTAAATTATTTTGAATTTTCCGCCAAATAGATGACAAAGAAGAGGAAAATCTTTCCTCTTCAGGAATGCCTGAAGTCTCGGTACTAGAAAATGTGCCAAATTGCGGATGGAACCCATATGCCCCAAAAAACGGCGACTTATCAGTGGACTCCTGCCTACGGTTATTTATGGCAAACTCGGCCAAAGACAAAAATGAAGACCTCTCCGACTGATTCTCTGAGACAAAACATCTCAAATAAGTCTCCAGATTCTAGTTAGTGCGTTCAGTCTGTCCGTTCGACTGAGGATGAAAGTCAAAAGAGAAGGACAATTGTACCCCCAGGTGAGTGCAGAACGCCTTCCATAATCTGGAAACAAACTGAGTCCCCCTATCAGACACCACATCCGAGGGAATACCATGTAGCTTCACGATGTTATCGACAAACACTTTTGCGAGGGTTTTAGCATTAGGTAGCCCTGACAATGCAATAAAGTGTGATGTCTTACTGAAGCGATCAACAATCACCAGAATCACGGTTTTTCCTGAAGAATTAGGCAAATCTGTGATAAAATCCATGGATAAATGAGTCCAAGGTCGGGATGGGATTGACAACGGAAGTAGGGATCCAGACGGCCGAGTATGTTCACCTTAGCACAAGCACAAGTACTACAAGTACTAGTACTCTGCCTCAAGATCGGGATAGAGGGCGGATATTACTACCCCTTCAGACAATATCAGACCAGTATCTTCCGAATCACCCCCCTCAGGAAAGCTACGCGACAAAGCGTCCGATTGACGTTCCTAACCCCAGGGCGATAGGTGACATGGAAATTGAACCTGGTAAAAAACAACGACCATCTGGCTGGTCTTGCGTTCAGACGTTTAGCCGACTCCAAACACGCCAGATTTTTGTGATTGGTAATTACCGTAATAGGATGAATCGCTCCTTCCAACCAATGACGCTATTCCTCAAAAGCCAACTTAATGGCCAGCAATTCTCTATTACCTACGTCATAATTTTTCCCTGCATTAGAGAGTTTTTTAGAGAAGAAAGAACATGGGCGCCATTTATTAGGTGAAGGACTCTGCGATAAGACTGCTCCTACCCCTACTTCAGATGCGTCAACTTCCACAATAAATGGTTGTGACACATCTGGTTGCACCAGTATAGGAGCAGAAGCAAAACACTCCTTAACAGCTGCAAAGGCTTGTAATGCCGCATCCGACCAGACTGAGAAATCTGAACCTTTCCTCGTCATGTCCGTTAAAGGTTTAACCACAATCGAGTAATTCAAAATAAATTTACGGTAGTAGTTGGTGAACCCCAAAAATCGCATAAGTGCTTTCAGATTTTCAGGTCGATCCCAGTCCAACACCGCACGGACCTTTTCAGGATCCATACGAAAACCTGAAGATGAGATTAAGTAACCCAGGAACTGCACCTCCGGAACTGCAAAAACACACTTCTCCATCTTCGCATACAATTTATTCTCTCTAAGGATCAGTAACACTTGTCTCACGTGATCCTGATGAGTCACCATGTCTGGACAATAAATTAGTATATCATCCAGATACACCACAACAAACCTGCCCACCAGATGATGAAAGATGTCATTAATGAAATGTTGAAAAACTGCAGGAGCATTGGTTAACCCAAAAGGCATGACCATATTCTCAAAATGAGCCTCAGGGGTATTAAAGGCCGTCTTCTATTTATCCCCCCCTCTGATCCTTGCCAGATTATATGCCCCTCTCAAATCCAATTTAGAGAACAACTTGGTGCCGACAATCTGATTGAACAAATCTGGGATTAAAGGAAGGGGGTAAGGGTCACGGACAGTAATACGGTTAAGCTCAGGGAAGTCCAAACATGGCCTAAGAGTTCTGTCCTTTTTCTTAACAAAGAAAAACCCTGCGGCTACTGGAGATTTGGATGGTCTAATATGACCTTTAGCCAAACGCTTGGTGATATATTCTCGCATGGCCGCTCTTTCGGGTTCGGAAAGAATATACAACCGAGACTTGGGCAACTTGGCTCCGGGAATAAGGTTGATGGGGCAATCATAATCCCGATGTGGAGGTAACTCCTGGTCTCCACTTTCAGAGAATACATCAGAAAACTCAGAAATAAACGAAGGTACAACCTTAGTGGTTACAACAGAAAGCGATGTGTTTAGACAGTTGTCTATGCAATAATCACTCCAATCAAGAGTCTGTCTCGCTTGCCAATCAATGGTAGGATTATGTTTGCTTAACCATGGTAAACCTAGCACCAACGTAGCAGGCAGCCCCTCCAGCACAAAGCACGAGATGAATTCTTGATGAAAATCACCCACCTTTAAACGGATGTCCTGCACCATTTGTTACAAACATTTCTGCGTGAGTGGAGCGGAATCAATTGCCAACACTGAGATATTTTTATCTAATGCACTAGTTGTTAACCCATGCATACGGACGAACTGACCATCAACTAAGTTAACCCCTGCCCCACTGTCAATAAACACTTCAATTCCCACAGTTTTGGAGTCTAGCGCCACCTCAGCAGACAGGAGAAATCGAGTACTACCAGTAAATGACAAAAGTAAATTCTCCGATTCCCCACACAGACCACCAAGTGAGAGATGAGGATTAAACACACATTTTGTCCCCGTTTTCCACAGAAAAAAAAGAATCCCTTCTTATGCCTAAAGTTCTTATTCCCAGGCCCAGGGGTAGCTCCCCCCAACTGCATAGGTTCGTAACTAGACATGAACTCAAGAGTCTCTCCACCCAAAGTGTCAGAGTGGGCCGCCACCTTATATGATAGTATGTCCTGGGATTGAGGAACCTTAGATCTCTCCCTCAGGGGTCTATCCATATGTACTGCAAGGGACATAGCCGCTTCCAATGACCCAAGATATTCGTGAACCACCAATGCGTCCTTCAGGCTCTCGGATAGTCTTTGACGGAATTGACTACGAGGAGCTGGATCAATCCACTCAGTATCCGTAGCCAACCTACTAAATTCAGAGCAATAGGTCTCTGCAGAACGCTTTCCCTGCTGTAAGCCACGCAACTTGGCCAGGGAGATCCGATCTGGGTCATCATAGATAAGACCTAGCACTCTGAAAAATTCATCTACCGACCGGAGGGACTGTGATCCGGTCGGCAACGAAAAAGCCCAAGACTGAGCGTCACCTTTAAGTATAGAAATGATTATACCCACTCTTTGACTCTCGTCCCCAGAAGAGAGTGGACGTAGTTTAAAATATAGTTTGCACGACTCCCTGAACCGAATAAAATTGTCGCTTGCCACGGAAAATCTATCCGGGAGTGCCACCTTGGGTTCAGGGCAGGCCTGATTCTTGCTGTCTGAATCAGCTGCCTGTGGTCTCTGTATGTGTGAGATGGTCGTGCGGAGGTCAGCTACCTCCAAAGACAGCCCCTGCAGTTGTGTGACCAGTGCAGAGATAGTATCCATACCTGCACTGACACAAACAAAAAATAGCGGTTTTAGGCGTTGATAATGTCACGGATAAGGGGGAGGGGAGGAACACCAGAAGGATAAAGACAAGGGACTAGGCCTAAAAAGGCTAGGGAGAGGGAAACGGTCATCACCTACAGACACCCTAACCTAGCCCTGACGCCTGTCAGTATGGATATCCCCTGAAGGTGGGAATATTCATACACTGGAACCCAGGCCCTAGTGGCCCTGAATTGCCCTAGGAATAGTGACAGGGTTTGAGACTACTGGTTCCTTCCCTGATGAATGAACCAGCGTCTCCCTGAGGCCTAGTAACAACAAACACAATAGAACAACAAAACACCAAGAGCAGTACAACTTATCCTAAATAGCAAATGGAGGAGCAGGGACTCTAGAGAGGACAACACACCAGCTCTTCCACATCCAAGTAGTGAATATTAACCGCACAGCATGAAGTGTGAGGCCAGACTAAATAGAGGAGCAGTAATGACCACCAGCTGCAGCTAATACAAGGGGTGTGGTCATTACAAACAACAACACAGAAACAAGTGAAAACAAAGAGACTGTCAGATAACCTCACATGCAGCTTGTCTCACAGATCTTCTAACCTCAGTCACGGAAGGGACCGTGACAGGCCTTCCACATTCTAAATTACAATTTTAGGGTAAATAAAGTGACAGGAAGGGTATATTTTAAAAACTAAGTAGTGTTACCATCAGTGATAAGGAAGTGAGAAAAGTGAGCATAAATTATTAAAGGGCTGACCTGGCTGTCCCAAGATTGAAGGAAAAACGATCACTCCAATGGCAATAAGCATACAAGTGAAAAAAAATATATATATATCACATCAAGTTTGTAATACCATAACATAAGGTGAAAACAAAAAAGCAAATCAACTGGTGCACAATATCAATAGTAATACAGCAGGAAAAATACTGTAGCACACAATATATCATATTGCCAAATAAATAAAGTGATTCCTGAGAAAAAGACATAACCATAAAATCGCCATGTAAAGTAAAAGATAATTAAATAAACTCATGAACCAAAATACATTTTTATAAATTATTTAAGAGCTAAGGGGAGTGTACTTCCCTTTAAACAGGGAAAATATGCAACTTTGATAAATCAAAAAACTTAACAAAAATTGACACAAAAAGAAACCCAATCCACCAATGGAAACAAGTTGTAAGTGAGGATATACAAAATGCAAAGCACATCATTTTGATGATCCAAGGAGGGAAATTGAAAGAAGGGAAGCAAAATTGCAATTTGGAAATAAATTACATAAAATAAAATTAGGAACTAAAAACAACAACATCTCTACAATTGCATAGTTATCTATCATAGAACACATGAATGTTGATAAAAGCCATTATTCAAGAGGTGTAATATGGTTCCAGACACATTTATAAAAATAATATTCAAGTGGCTGGTTTATGTGTGAAAATCTCCTGAAGGCAAGGTAGGGCCAAAGAGGGATCACCAAAGAACATAGATGTCCCATTAATGGAGACTTTAAGTTTTGCTGGGTAAAGTAGTGCAAAACGAATGTTGTGCTCAATAAGGTACCTACAAGCTAGAGAAAAGGCTCTTCGTTGCTGTTCTATGGCTGCCGAATAGTCTTGGAAAATCAGGATCTTATGACCCTGAATCTCAAGGGAACCCAAGCGGTGAGAAGCTGAAAGAATAAGTTCCTTATCTGCTGTATAAACAAATCTTGCAATAACCGCTCTAGGTCTGGAACTTTGAGTACATTGATCTGGACCTAAGCGGTAAACCCGTTCAATAGCACATGTGGACCTAAGCGGTAAACCCGTTCAATAGCACATGGGGAAAGAGGGTCCATATTGAGAACTTGAGGAATGTCCACAGAGATGAAACAGACTAGGTCAGCTAATTTGTGGGATTCTGAAATGCCGATCAAATGAAGATTGGCTCGGCAATGCTTATTCTCCAGGTCCTCACACTAGTCGGACAGAGAAGCTAAGAGGAGTTGTTGCGATGCAATAGCTGTTTGACGTTGACTAACAGGTTGTTCAAGCTCAGCAATTCTGGAGGTATTAGAGGCAATTTGTTGGAGAGCGGTTTCAACAGAGTGAAATTTTTTCTCAAAGTAAGGTAACTTTGGATACTATTGGATACTTCTTGCGCAGTGACACAACAGGTATGCTGGGAGGATTGAGCAGTAAATTCCATACATGGGGTGGCAGGAGGAGAAGATGAAACCACAGGGTCTCGAATAGACTGGGAAGAAGAGGCATTAATAAATTCTGGTGACTGTGGTGCAGTGCGAGATTTTTGTCGTTTACCCATCTTAGCCGCAGGCGTAGTACGCAAAATATATTTATGCATATTCTAGAGATATCATCATACAGGATAGTATGCCAGTTGGTGCAGCAAAAAAAAAAAAAAAAAAAAGAAGGCAGATGGTGCTGGTAAAACCGTTGGCATATAGAAGAATTGGCTGTCAAAAGTTCCAGTCCCGAGTACACAGATAAATGAGGTAAATAGGTAAATTAGGTATTGTCCCCTTACAGTTGGTTCTATAAAGTTCCATTATATTTTTGAAGTTTAAGAGGTTCAAAGTAGAGGGGGTCCTCCAGGAAAGAAATAATGAGTGCACTTAAAAAACACTAAAAAGATGATAAGAAAACTGTATAGATGATTTGCTAATCACGAACCTCAGGATGGAAGGAATCTCCCTGTGTCCCAGGCTGCTGCTGTACAATGTGAGGCAAGGAGAGCATGCAACGCTTGCTATAATAATTGCAATTGTCCACAAAATAGAAGCACGCAACCGCTTTCTGAAAATCCTCCTATCCGTCTTGCTTGAAAAAAGCTAAGTCTCATAACTTCTGCAAGGGAAAATAAAAAACAATTTTGCTGTGCTCCGGCCACGCGGCCAAGATGGCCGCTACACTGTTATGTCGAAGAGATGAGCACAGACTCCCGGTGAAAGAGGGACATCTCGTGTCCCTAACAACGGCTCCGAATGCCACCCGACTGCAGGAAATATCTGCAGAGCGTGAAGAAGGGAAATACTCCTCTGCTGAATCGACTGTGCTTACTCTGGGGATCACAGAGCTCCACTAAAATGCAGGCCACCATCACAGGCACCGCCCCCGGAAGTCTCAATTTCTCCTATGGGGTTTTTTGATGTAAACCTGTCATTAAATAAATTATGAAGCTGACATTCTAAAAATGCTATTAACCAGGCTGTCATTATAAGCTTCAGCACTTTAAGAGTATGGTAAATCAGTCGTGACCTGGACTTTGCTGAAGCTAGAGCCAGCCAAGGTCAGACCCCTTCATTACTCTAATACCAAGGTTTGCAAATTTGGCCCATATAGTAAAAATGCAAGGAGGTTTTTAGTAAATGTAGGAAAAAAGTGCTTAATAAGTATATTAATGTATCAAAATTGAAAGAAAAAATAAGCACAATATTGCATAAGTGGTTGCCATTTGTTTGGGCAGGTAAATAGACTTCTGCACCCAAATCCCTAACATCCTTAGCGGTAATGCCGAGTGTGGCTCGGGGTGAATTATCTATACCAAAAGTAGTAACTCCGAGCCACACTCGGGGTTAAATTCTCAAGGAGTTATAAGGCTTACCTGGTGCGTCCTGCAGCAGTGCCCACGGCGTCCTCCAGTGATCTGTGCAACCTGGCGATGCCCGGCCGGCATCTGCATCCCAGGCATGTGAACATTGGAGAGGCGAAGCCAGGGGAAACAGATGCCAGTCAGGCATGCAGTTGGGGGGTGGGACCATGCGGCTAGGAGGCACGACCAGGCAGAAAATGTAAAATACTAAGTAATTTTAAATGTACCACTTTTACATTTTAAAATACTTATTATTCATACCACCAGGGAGGTTAATATACCTGCCATACTTACTTATACCTACTATTCTGTGAAAGAATTGCTTCATTAGCCTAGACGGAGCCTCTGAGTACTGTAACATATGTAAGTAGCTATTTTTTGTGGAGTTTGGTATAAGTTGAATGTACATCTAAATGTATTGAAATAGGTCGAAAAATATATTTTCTTTTTTTTTAAAAAAAAGTTGCTCTGTTATTTTAGGTCTCTTCATTCCTGAGGAAAATGCAAAACACATTTATTGAATTTTTGAGTAACATCTTTAAAGAGACCCACCATGAGACATGAATATATGATCAGATACATGTCTTTTATGTGTTTTTATAGTTACAAATAAATGTTTTTTCTTTTCAATCATTTTTATTGAATTTTCGAAAAACAATAACATATAAAATAACAAGGTACATAGAATACAATCACAACATAACAATATTAACCACCAGTGGTCAATGAATATAAAATATATCTATATTCCAACATAAACCTTGAAGATCATATAAACTAGAAAATATGTGCCCTTATTACATGGTGAATGTGCCTATTTGTATAAACATGCCTCAAAAGTCCCAAAGATGTCTCTCTTTTTTCTCTTTTCTGAATGCTAAATAGGGAATGTGGCATGAGATAAAGGGAATTGCATAGTTTCTAGGAATTAAAAAAAAAAGATTTTTAACATTGCAGGGAGATGTGTGGCAATATATGGAAAATATGGAAACTTAAAAGTTTGTGGATAAAGGTATATATTCCAAAACTGCTAATGGCGTAGGGCATTATCATAGAAAAGTTAGTCAAAAATAAATAGAATGGTCATGGGAGTGATAAGGAGGAACCATAGTTTCCAAAAAAGTTTTTATAATTCAATAAGGCATAAACATAAATAGTAGTGTGTCATAGTACTAATATATGAGGATAAGAACCTACCCCACAGGAGAAGGAGAGGAAATAGTTAATAGTGGTAGTGTCAGCAATACAATATTCGTAGGAGCCACTGGAGCGTAATGCGTAGCATTCCCTCGCTTTATATTGTATTATTGATGAATAGGTGACGCGTGCGTAGTAGGGTTATGGGAGACTTTTACTGAGTAGTACACAGTGGTGTTGACACCCAAGCATGCGTAATGTGTGGGAGGAGATTACATACGCCCTTCCATGATGCCCAAATCGTTCCCCTAATTGAGCCACCAAATGTAAATTAGGGGCGGCTCAACAACTCGCAGCACTGCTGGGGGTTAACGAAGGAGTGATTCCCGGTCAATCGCCATGGCGACTGACATACGGCTAATTAGTGTCTTAAGTTAGGACTCCGGGTCCCCCGCTAGTTTCCAGGGCGGGCATCAGAGGAGGGAAGGAGGCGGTACTATGGGGTGGAATACTGAAGTTAAATATGACGAGATTAGGAGATATGGAAGTAAATGGAGATGTTACAGAATGGATGTTAGGTGTATATGGATAAAAGTCTGATGTAAGTGGGTATTGTAGAATGTGGTGTTTATGACATAGGCAAGATTACAGAGTGGTGGTTGAATAAAAAGGGGTAAGGAATATTTGCAGTGTAGATGGTACGCAAATTTGTTACATAATAATTCAATAGTAGTTAAAGCACGTGCAAAACACAAAGTATTATTGGTATATACCAGGGGTCGGCAACCTGCGGCTCGCGAGCCACATGCGGCTCTTTGGATAAGAAGCTGCGGCTCTTTAGTTCAGTCCGTCGGAAGCTATTCTATCTCTCAGCCACTATCTATCTCTCAGCCTGGCTTTTCACCGAACCCCTCCCCCGTGACACGCGTCCTCATTGTCTTCAGTCCGTCGGAAGCTCTCGAGTGTCATAATAAGTAATTATCTAATAATGCCATATATATTTTCTAATTTGTTGTGAAAAACACTACTTATATATGAATAAATAGATATTTTTTCTTATGAATAAATAGATTAGTTTTTTTTATCAAAAAACTTTATTTATGCGAGTACTATTTATTGTTGGCAAAAAAAAAATTTTGTGGCCCTTTAAAAACTTTGAAATTTTGTAAATTGTAATTTTTGACTCTTCCGACTCAAAAGGTTGCAGACCCCTGGTATATACAAGTAAATATAAATTAAATACATGAGACCAGAATGAGATAACATATTTATACTATGTTATGTTGAAAACAAATAATGGGTAAACACACAGGGATTTAAATGCTATTAATACAATGTTGCAGTCATATTATGTTCTGAACACATCATGGGTGAACCTATGAGAGTTCAAATGAAAATAAAGTTGCCTATGAGGGCTAAGTACATGTCATGACCTAATGTTCACAGGGTTGTTAAAGGTTGGTGGAGATGGATTGTAATGAGAATGAGAATGAGATGTATGTTTAAAGTAGTGTATTGTAATCATTAGTTAAGGAGAAAAGGTTTGTAACTTAATACATAATTGAGTCCAGGTGAGTTGCTTAGATCATTGATCCAATTGCATTGGGGACACCTCCCACATTTGAAGGTTCCCTTAGTGTCAGAAGTATGGGGGCTAGTGATCGAAAAGTGGCTGTGTTCAAGATGGTCCTTTAACAAAGGGGGTTTTCTGTAGACTATTTGGGGTCTCTCTTTGATGAATCTTCTAAGCTGTTTGTCTGTACTAAGGATATGCCAGTGTTTCTGGCAAATTTTCCGTATTGCATCATGTTGTTGGTTGAATTTTGTAATGATACGTGTATTCGTGGGTACTGTAGGATGTTTGTCTGTACTTTCTCCAAAAAGTAGAGCTTCTCTAGGTTTGTTAAATGCTCCGTGGAAGCATATTTTTAGAAGCCTTTTGAAGTATCTTCTTTCTTGTAGTCTTTGTCCAAGGGCCTTGGCTTCTGTTAAGCATTCCAAATCCCTGGAGCAGTTTCTGCATAGCCTGAGGTACTGGCTATAAGGGATGCTGTTCTTCAAGGGTTGAAGGTGGTTGCTGGAGGCGTGTAAGATTGTGTTTCCAGGGCCTGTCCAAAGTATAAGGACATCATCAATGTACCTTTTCCATAGTAGAATATGTTACCTAGAATGTGCTAGGGTGCTGGAGATATTCCTTTCCCACTCTCCAAGGTAGAGATTGGCGTAAGTGGGGGCACATTTCGTGCCCATGTAACCCCTTGTACCTGTAAGTAGGTGGTATTGTCAAATGTAAAGATATTTCTTTCCAAGATAAATTGTAGCAATGATGTAATGAAAGAGTTGCGTTGGGGTTCGTGGGGAATTTCTTTCTTGAGGCAGTCGTTGATCATATCTAGTCCCTTATTGTGGAGGATGCTGCTGTTAAGTGCTTCAATATCGATAGCCACTAGGATGGTGTTCTGAGGTACATTGAGGTTATTGGTTAGTTTGAGTAGCTCGATGGTATCCTTTAGGTATGAGGGTAGCTTTACTACCTAAGGTCTTAAGTAAGAGTCTACTATTTCACTTGCGTTTGTGGTAAGAGAATTCACTCCTCACACAATAGGTCGGCCACTCGGGTTGGTTGGGTTTTTATGGATTTTAGGAAGGATATAGAACGTTGGTATTAATGGGTGTTGGATACAGAGGTAATCTTTGTTTTTTTATCGATGATATTGTGAGAGTAAGCATTCCATAGAAGTGAGTAGAACTCTTGTAGGTTTCCGCCTGTTGTATGCTGAAAGGTTGGTACCAATCTGAAATATTAAGAATTTTCAAGGATATGGATTTTTAGTGTGATGTATCCAGGACTACCACGTTTTCCCCTTTTTCAGAAGGTTTGATGATGATGTCATCTGTGTGTTGGAAGGAGGTTTGGATCACATCCTGAGTTACTAAATCAACAAAAAGTTGAATGCAAGGATAGTTTGAGATCTGAGGGTAAGAGATAGATTTGGGTCTCCTAGAAATTTCTGAGACCAATTCTTCAGTATTTGGAATTTTAATTGCTGGTTCCAACAATTCTTCTGTTGAGGGTCTTCATTCTCTGTTAAAAATTGTATAAGGTCTTTAGAGACTCCCAGCTGTCTTGGCCCATGTTGGAACCAATGACAATATAGATGGAAGATGGAGGATCCTTAAAAATAAGTTTAGGTAACTAGGTTAACTAGCTGAAGAAAAGAACCTCCAAGGCCATATTCTCTGGAATATTGCCTGTGCGATGTGCAACACAGGAAAGGCAGAGGGAGCTTAGGCAGCTAAACGCATGGTGTAGAAGGGAAGGGTTTGGGTTCATATAGCACTGGGCTGACTTTTCATTGGGGTACAACCTATTTGCCAGAGATGATTTGCACCTAAATGAAAGGGGGTCTGCTGTGCTAGGGGAAAGATTTAGAGGAATGGTGGAGGGATATTTAAACTAGGACAGAGGGGGGTGGGATAGTTAAATAAGGTGGCAGAAAGGTTAGTCAGGGGTCAGACACCAGTGGAGGGTGGATTGGGGATAGTTGGGGGGAGGGTATGGATAATTGTAGGGAGCTTCCCATGTTACAAACAAACATTGGATTGTGCAGTACTAATTGAACTACAAAACAAAATGATTTGGCAAGCAAGGATGGTAAAAGCAGCAATGGTTTAAAGAGCCTGATCACCAATGCTAGAAGTCTAGCAAACAAGATAGGAGAGTTGGAAGCCTTAATGAGTGAGGAGCATTATGACTTAGTTGGCATTGCTGAATCCTGGCTTTGTTATTCGCATGACTGGGCTGTCAATATTCCTGGGTATACTCTCTTTCCTAAAGACAGAGTCAAACGAAAGGGTGGTGGTGTCTGTATGTATGTGAGAAGTGATCTAAAAGTGAATGTGAAAGAAAAAATTGCGGATAGAACAAGCGATGAGGTTGAGGCATTATGGGTGGAGTTGAATGTGGGGTTGAATAACACACAATTAATTATTTGAGTCTGCTATAGCCCCCCCAGTGCTAAGGAAGAAATAGAAAATCAACTACTAGCCCAGATAGAAAAAGCAGCAAAAAGTCGAACTGTTTTAATCATGGGAGATTTCAACTACCCTGACATTGAGTAATGGCACTACAGGAACAGAAAAAGGGAGGAAATTTGTGAATTTAATACAAGATAATTTTATGGTACAGTTTATGGAAGCCCCAACTAGAAATAATACTCTGCTGAACCTAGTTCTTTCCAACAATGCAGAGCTTATAACACATGTGCAAATAAAGGAGAATCTGGGTAGCAGTGACCATAATATGATTTCATTTAATGTAAGCTGTAAACAGGAAGCAAAAACAGGAAAGATAAAAACATTTAATTTTAAGAGCAAATTTTCCATTATTAAGGGCGGCTCTCTGAGACTTGGACTGGGAGACAATATTGTCCTCAAAGAACACACATCAGAAATGGGAATGTTTCAAGTCTGTTCTACATTTTGAGAAACAGCTGGGAAAAACTAAGGTTGACAAAGCACCAGGACCTGATGGATTACATCCACGTATCCTCAAAGAGCTGAGCTCAGTTATTTCAAAGCCATTATTTCTAATTTTTAGAGACTCTTTAGTCACTGGCAAGGTACTGATGGATTGGCGTAAGGCCAATGTGGTTCCTATCCTCAAAAAGGGAGCAAAGTCATTACCAGGTAACTACAGACCTGTTAGTTTAACGTTCATAGTTAGAAAGGTCTTAGAGAGTTTGATAAAGAACCACATAGAGAAGTTTCTGCTAGAAAATAATAATATAAGTTATAGTCAGCATGGCTTCAAGAAAGACCAAAATTGTGAAATAAATTGACTCTCTTTTTATGAGGAAGTAAGTAAACCGGTAGACAGTGGAATAGCAGTTGATAGAGTGTACTTGGACTTTGCTAAAGCATTTGACACAGACGGTTAATATGCAAGTTAGGGTCAATAGGTTTAGAAAAGTCAATCTGTAAATGGATAGAGAACTGGCTTAAAGATCGCATCCAGAGAGTTGTAATTAATGCTTCGTACTCTGAATGGTCTAAGGTTATTAGTGGTGTACCCCAGGGTTCAGTGTTGGGACCTTTACTGTTTAACATCTTCATAAATGATATAGAGTTTGGGATTAAAAGTACAATTTCTGTGTTTGCAGATGACACCAAGCTATGTAATGGAATTAAGTCCATACAGCATGTCTATAATCTACAAGCAGACCTGGATGTACTGTTTGATTGGGCAGCCAAGTGGCAAATGACATTTAATATAGATAAATGTAAAATTATGCACTTGGGAGCTAACAACATGCATGCTTAATACTGTCTAGGGGGAATACATTTGGGGGAGTCAGAAGTACGAGCACACTCGAGTCCAAACCGCGGTAAACCGCGCTCGCTGGTCGCGCGTACTTTCGCGCTTCCAGCGAGCGCGGATTTTATTGATGAATCAGGGGCATTATCCTGCCCCTGTACAGAGCATTGGTCAGACCACATGCAGTTTTTGGCGACAGTTCACAAAAGGATCATTATCGAATTGGAGAGAGTGCAGAGAAGGGCAACTAAATTAATAAAAGGAATGGAGGAGCTCAGCTATGAGGAGAGATTAGCTGAACTGAATCTATTCTCCCTTGAGAAGAGATGTTTAAGGATTGATATCATCACCCTGAATAATATATATATATAAACGGTCCATATAGAGAACTCTCTTCCCCATTATTCACTTTGAGATCATTACAAAGAACAAGAGGGCACTCTTTGTGTCTGGAGGAAAAGAAGTTTAAGCTCCGGATAATGAAGGGATTCTTCACTGTAAGGTCTGTGAAAATGTGGAATCGGCTTCCTCAGGAAGTAGTTTCAGCAACTACTATAGATTGCTTTATTAAAAAGCTGGATGCTTTTCTAGAAGCACAGAATATAACTGGGTATTACGGCTTTAAAGTAAAAAATAACTGTCACTGTTGATCCAGGTAACATCTGATTGCCTCATGGAATCAGGAAGGAATTTTTTTCCCCTGCTGAAGCAAATTGTACCAGGATTTTTTTTGCCTTCCGCTGGACCAACTATGTCTTATAGGGTCTTATATCTGGCATATGTTTATTTCCCCAGTGGTTGAACATGATGGACTTATGTCTTTTTTCAACCTAACCTACTATGTAACTATGTAATGTGTCCCTGGAAGTTTTCTATACTAATATTATTTGAATCATGTAAACACATAAATAAAGCATACTATCTGGTATTTAGGAGTGCTTGACCCTGCTTGTGAGCGTGTCAATCAATGTGGTTTGATGTTGTGCTTGGCAACCTGGACCTCCTTCCATCACCATCAGGTGTGTTAGAATGAGTATGCAACTCAGCTGGACAGCTAATTGACAACCAGTTTGGCAAGGAAGTGGAAGTGTGCTTATATACAATAGGGCTAAGATCAGAGAGCACAGCAGAATGAGAACAAGCCTATAACAATACTACAAATGAACAGAGGAGTTGTGTAAAACAGTGGCAGCAAATCTAGGTGAGGGAAGTATATTAAAGTAAAACCACAGCTTATTACCAAATGTCAGACGATGAAAAAAAAAAAGAGAGCAAATAAAAAAAAAAACAGGACAAACTAGTCATAAAAGGAATATGTACATAATACATTCAAATACCAATATATGACAATGTGACTTTGAGAATGGGACAAAGCACGTTTAGCCGAGGTGATATCCGAGGCGCAGAGTCTAAGGTACCGCCCGGCGTTCACCAGAGCACTCCGCAAGGGGTGTTGGGCTTTGTTGCGAACGGCACCCAGGTTGCGACCGTCAAACTCACCCGTGCAGGTAGCAGCTGACAGCTGGAGAGAACCGAAGGCAAAGTACAAAATCGACAGGCAGATTCAAAACTGAAAACGGGACCGGGTCAGGGCAGACAGAGGAACAGGCACAGTCAGGACAAGCCAAGGTCAGGAACAGGAAAACACGACTGGAATCCGAATGCTCACAGAAACCTCAGGTAGTAACACCTATTGCTGAGGCAATAAGTGTCTGACTGAGCCTAGCAAATATAGGGAGACGGACAGGCTAGCTGGGCGGGGACTAGAAGGACAGGTGAGAATCAATTAGCAGGAAGGGTTCGGCAACGCCCCTAAGTCCAGAGCCAGCAGAGCAGCTAAAGCAAGATGGGAACAGCTGCTGCTAATCAGACACTATCAGGAGGACAACATGTACCAGATCAGCAGTTCTGCTGATCTGTGACAGTACCCCCCCCCCCCCTTAGGGCCCCTCCTCAAAAAACATCCCCCCGGTTTCTTGGGAAATTGCTTATGAAAGTCCTTCACCAGCAGAGGGGCATGAAGGTCAGTGTGAGATACCCAAGAAGGTTCCTCCGCACCATAGCCTCTCCAATGAACCAAATATTGTAATTTGCCCCGAACCAATCTGGAGTAATGATGGACTTGACTTCAAATTCTTCTTCAGAGCCCACCTGGACAGGAGCAGGAGGAGGGGATTTGCGGGAATAGCGGTTGAGGATCAGGGGTTTCAAAAGAGACACATGAAAGGAATCCAAAGACTGGGGGGCGGACACAACTTGTAAGTCACCTGATTGACCTGGGATAAAACAGGGAAAGGACCAACAAAAGGGGGGGCAAGTTTATAGGATGGGACCCGTAGATGTAGGTGTTTTGTGGATAATCAGACCTTATCTCCTGGCACAAATCTGGGAGCAGGGCTTCACTTTTTATTAGCCCACTTCTTGTGGCGAAGAGAGGCTTTGTGTAATGCCTTCTGCCCATCCTCCCAGACTTTGTGGATGCTGGCTCTGACTTCTGCCGCGGCTGGGACCTCAGAACCAGACGTAATAGGTGGAGGTACTCTGGAGTGACACCCATAAGTCATGAAGAAAGGGCTGAAACCTGTAGACCCGATTAATATGAGCAAATTCGGCCCAAGGGAGTAAATCACTCCAATTATCCTGTCTAGCAGATACATAGAAGCGACGAAATTGTTCCAGGCATTTATTGTCTCTTTCCGTCTGGCCATTGGATTGTGGATGGTAAGCCGAGGAGAAATCTAGCTGAATCTCCAGTAGGCGACACAGGGCCCTTCAGAACCGAGATGTGAACCCCTCGATCTGAGACCATACTAGAGGTGAGACCATGGAGACAGAATACTTCCTGTCCAACGCTGGAGCTGAAGGAAGTCCTTTTAAAGGAATGAAATGAGCCATCTTAGAAAATCGATCTACTACAACCCAAATGACGGTACAGACATTCTATAAGGGTAGGTCAGTGATGAAGTCCATGTAAATATGAGCCCAAGGGCATTTGGGCACTGGCAGAGGAAGGAGGGAACCAGAAGGTAATCTTTTAAGGACTTTACTTTCTGCACACTTGGAACAGGAAGCAATAAAATCTTTTATATCTTGCTTTAGGGTTGGCCACCAATACTGGTGTGAGATGAACTCAAAGGTCTTTCGTAGCCCTTGGTGGCCAGGAACCTTGGAATTGTGCCCCCATGTCAGGATACAGGAACAGAGGGACTTCCTTACAAATTGCTTCCCAGGAGCAATGTCCTTCAAACTTACTGGAGCCGCCAGGAGAATTCTGGAAGGATCTATAATGTGCGCAGGTTCCTTCTCTATATCTTCAGAGTCAAAAGAACGAGACAGGGCATCAGCTTTAGTGTTCTTAGATCCACGGTGGAAGGTAAGTGTAAAATCAAACATAGAAAAGAATAAGGCCTAGCGAGCTTGCCGTGGATTAAGTCTTTGGGCTGTCTGGAGGTACAAGAGATTCTTGTGATCAGTACAAATAGCAATTGGAAAGAGTGCTCCCTCTAGAAGGTGATGCCATTCCTCCAATGCCAGCTTCACGGTCAAGAGTTCTCGATCCCCGACAGTGTAATTCCTTTATTGTGGGCGCAAACTTTCTCGAGAACAAACCACATGATTGTAATTTGCCTGAGGACCCCTGTTGGGAGAGAACAGCTCCTACCCCCACAGCAGAAGCATTAACCTCCAGAAAAAAGGGCTTCATAGGGTCGGATGGAACAAAACAGGAGCCGCTGTGAAGGCCTGCTTCAAGACCTTGAAGGCCTGGAGAGCTTCCTTGGGCCACACCTTGCAGTTAACCCCCTTCTTAGTGAGGGCCGTGATAGGAGCCACGATGGAGGAGTAACCCTTAATGAACTGTCTGTAGTAATTGGCAAAGCCAAGGAACCTTTGAATAGCCTTGAGACAATGGCCACTTCAGAATAGCCGAAACTTTCTCGGGATCCATACGTAACCCCTGATTGGAGACTATGTAACCTAGGAAAGGCACTTCAGGGAGTTCAAAGAGACATTTCTGTTTCAGTTTGGCATACAGGCGGTGCTCTCTGAGACGTTGAAGCACAGTCCTTACATGTCTCCGATGTGAGGGAAGATCCCTGGAAAAGATTAGAATATCGTCCAAGTAGACGATCACACAGGTGTAAAGCAGATTGCCAAAGATGTAATTCACAAAGTTTTGGAATACTTCGGGGGCATTACAGAGCCCGAAGGGCATGACAAAATACTCATAATGTCCATCATGAGTATTAAACGCAGTCTTCCACTCGTCCCCTTCCTTAATTCGGATAAGGTTATAGGCCCCGCGCAGATCCAACTTAGAGAACACGGTGGCGCCTTGAATACGGTCGAACAGCTCCGAGATGAGGGGTAATTGATATCGGTTCTTGAAAGGTATTTTATTCAGACCCTTGTAATCAATACAGGGACGCAGGGACCCATCTTTCTTCCCAACAAAAAAGAATCCTGCGCCCGCAGGTGAAGTGGATTCGCGAATGAACCCTCTTTCAAGGTTTTCCTTTATATATGCTGTCATGGCCTGGGTTTCGGGTCTGGACAGGGGATAAACTCGACCACGGGGAGGCGTAGTACTAGGTAAGAGATCAATGGAGCAGTCATAAGGACGATGGGGTGACAGGCTCCCTGCCTTGTTTGGCGAAAACGTCCTTAAAATCTTGATAGGAGTCAGAAAGACCAGGCAACGGTGCAGTCTCAGTAAGGCAGACAGTCCATGCCGGAGCAATTCTCTGCAGGCAGTTGTGAAGGCAGTTAGAACTCCAGGACAGAATTTCTCCAGAAACCCAGTCTATCACTGGAGAGTGGAGAGTGCTGGTGAAGCCAGGGCATACCCAAAAGGAGTTAGTTCACTAGCTTGGGCATTACTAGGAACTCCAGAGTTTCAAAATGGAGCACCCCCACCCGGAGAGAAAGTCGCCTGGTTTTGAAACGGATGGGCTCAGGAATAACTGTACCGTTGACTACGGAAATAGGGATAGGGTTATCCAGAGCTACCAGTGGAATACGGTGCTTGAAAGCAAAACTCTGGTCCATGAAATTGGCGGAGGCTCCAGAATCCAGATAAGCCTCGGCCCAAACAGTCTGGACAGGAAAGAACAGCTGCACAGTAAATGTAATCTTGGAAGAGGGAGTGCGAAACGATGGACCTTGGGAATCCTCCCTGCCATTCCCTAGGTCAGGGCTTTTGGGCGCCTGAGAGGACAGTGATCTCTGTAATGTCCCTCACTTCCACAGTACAGACACAGGTGTTGCACGCGGCGACGTGTACGCTCCGATACGGGGAGTTTGGATCGGTTGGTCTCCATGGATTCTGGAGAAGATCCGGTAGACTGAGATGATTTGGCCACTGGAAGGGAGATTAGCGGGGAATGTGCTGCACGTTCCTGGCAACGTTCTCGGAGGCGTCGGTCAATTCTGATAGCTAGCTGCATGGCAGCATCCAAGCTCTCAGGTGTAGGGTAGTGTACCAGGGTGTCTTTAATTTTGTCAGCTAGGCCGAGCCGAAATTGGGAACGGAGAGCAGGGTCTTTCCACTGGGAATCTGCAGACCACCTGCGAAATTCAGCGCAGTACTCCTCTGCGGACCTATGTCCCTGGCGCAAGGCACGAAGGGCAGATTCAGCAGATGCGGCTCGATCCGGGTCATCATAGAGCAGACCAAGTGCATGGAAAAAAGCATCCACAGAGGCTAGAGCTGGGTTTCCTGGGGGCAGACTGAAGGCCCAAGACTGAGGATCGCCTTGCAATAAGGATATGACCAGGCCTACTCGCTGTTCCACGGAGCCTGAGGAGAATGAACGCAGGCGAAAATACAGTAGGCAGGAATTTTTAAATGGATAAGTGCTTCCGGTCCTCAGCGAAGCAATCAGGTAGGTTTATCTTAGGTTCGGCTGCAGGTGGAATATTAGCTGGAGCAGCAGCAGCAGCAAGTGCTGAGAGTAGAAGCAACGCTGCCTAGCAGGGAGGTCTGGAGTTGCTGAAGGCGAGTCGATATATCCTCCAGCACCTGTACAACTTGATTCGTTTGAGCCTCCTGTTGTTCAATTCGTCGCTCTAGGGCTTGCACAGAGCTGGGCAGAGGAATGTCAGCGGGATGCATGGCCTCAGCAAACTGTTACGAACAAGACACTTGAACAGGAGGTGGACCCTCTGTGCTACCAGCACGTTTAGCCGAGGTGCTATCAGAGGCGCAGAGTCTAGGGTACCGCCCGGTGTTCACCAGAGCACCCCGCAAAGGGTGTTGGGCTTTGTTGCGAACGGCACACAGGTTGCGGCCCTCAGACTCACCCGTGCAGGTAGCAGCTGACAGCTGGAGATAACCAAAGGCAAAGTACAAAATCGGCAGATTCAAAACCGAAAATGGGACCGGGTCAGGGCAGGCAGAGGAACAGGCACAGTCAGGACAAGGCACGGTCAGGACAAGCCAAGGTCAGGAACAGGAAACCAAGACTGGAATCCGAATGCTCACAGGGACCTCAGGTAGTAACACCTATTGCTGAGGCAATAAGTGTCTGACTGAGCCTAGCATATATAGGGAGACTGACAGGCTAGCTGGACGAGGACTAGAAGGACAGGTGAGAATCAATTAGCAGGAAGGGCTCGGCAACGCCCCCTAAGTCCAGAGCCAGCAGAGCAGCTAGAGCAAGGTGGGAACAGCTGCTGCTAATCACACTATCAGGAGGACAACAAGTACCAGATCAGCAGTGCTGCTGATCTGTGACAGACACATGTATTAGAACATGTTTGCCAACAATCCTTTATTCAAATATTGGATTTTTCTAAAGCTAAATTTAAATTAAATTTAAAGAAGATACAGATTTAAAATGGTCAATCGCATTATTTTTTCACATTCATACTAATGTATGATATAGGATGGGACTAGTGTAATGACAGAATATAAAGTTCTAATTAGTATATATTCATCTTGATATAAATTAGTTTGCAGTGTTCTAAACAAAGAAAAATCCCGCAAAACAACAACTGCAACAATTCCAAGTATAAATTAAGACATTTTGTGAATTAGTAGAATGTAATATAAAAATGTAGCACTTACCAAAAAAAGTCAAGCAGTCAAGAATAAAATGGACTGTAGATGCGCACAGAACAGGGAGCAGGTGTGCGCTAATTAATGACCTCACCAGTGCCAGCTTAACAGATCCTCCTGAATTGCGCAGCTGCAAATTATTTGCCTTAATTGGCGTATTCTTGACCGCCCCCTGTTGATTATTTATGGTTGCTGTAAGCTAGCGCAATGGTACGCAACCAGGTGTGCACTAATTAATTGCTCTGACCTCACCATTGACAGAGCTTAACAGATCCTCCTAAATCGCCTTAATTGGCGTATTCTCGACCCCATTGGTCATTTATTAAAGCTGAAATCCAGCTGGCAAGTGAAGGCGAGTGTACTTGGACCCGACTCCGGCTCGCGGAAATACGCCTCGTATATCGGTGCGTATTTACGCGCGGCGAGCTTACACGAGCTCGCTTGATAAATCAGGGCCATTGTATTCACAAACAGAATGGCTGATTTACTATTGACTCCTGTGGAGCCTAGCTGTGATTTATTCTGCACTGTCCTGACATACAGCAAATGAAGAATTTAGTTTAAAAGAATTATTTTCATAGGCCAGCATTTGCCTGCTATAATTCTGCAACTTTACATTATAACTTTTTCTTTTTATCCACATTATCACTAACTAGTGGTGACATTCAGGCATGCAAATGTGTTTGGATTCACACGCTCAATTAACTAAACTATATTTGCTAGGTTGATTATTTTTTTACAATTAGAGCTGAAAGACAAAATAACATGCAAGGGCCAAACTACATCCTCAGCTTGAATCACTTATGCACTTCTTTGCACCGGTCTGATTGATTGCAAGTCGGAAAACATGGCATATACATTTACAATAACCTGTCTTTCTGATTGTGGGGTGAACCATAGGATAGGTGGGAGCTACCGACCGCATTTTACTGGCTTGTGTGATTGATATTTCCCAACATATTCAATCACAAATCCAAGAATGAATAGCTTGCAAATGTCTGGCTGTTGAATTCACATTATAATCACTTTAGATTCAAACTCTTCATATAAGCTCTTCTCTCAATGATCTGAAGCTTCCTGTAACTTACTCTATTATTCACTCCTAATAGATCATGAGTTACCACAAATAGATACTCTGTCAGTTCTCCCTTTTGATGCTAGGATGTCTGTATGTATAAATACACAACAAAATTTAACCAGTGATGTTTACCCTTATACTGTTATTTTTATCTGAGAGCCTTCTAAAGCTACGTACACACGTCAGATTTTTATCGCCCGATAATCGGCATCGGCCAATTATCGGGCGAAAATCTGCCGTGTGTACAGTCGGTGTCGTCCATCGTCCGGACGACCGACCTGCCGGATCCACGGACGATGGACAACAGCCGATCGTAATGAAAGTGAAGGGGAGAGCGCGCAGCAGGGTGCCGCTCCGTCGCTCTCCCCCTCCCCTCTCCATAGAGCATGAACGGTGCTATATGTACAGCATCGTTCATGCATCGTGCACACCCTTGTCGTTGGAAAGGATCGTGAAAGATCCTTTCCAACGACAAAAATTGCAAGTGTGTACGCAGCTTAACTGTGATGTTTATACCTCTTTTGATAACTAAGTGGACCTATTTATTCGACTACCTTTGTTAAATATTTGTAACACTCTGTTTTGACCAAGACATCTGATATGCTCTACAATCAGTAATAGGTCATACCTAACAGCTACCTTATGGGGGACGGGGGCACCCCTCTCCCCTTCTTTTCTTTGAGAGGGGTGTTTGGTAAGTAGGCTGTCAACAATTGGGGATCACTCAGGTTTACTTCTTTTCCCTCCCCTGTTTGGGCATCTTCCCCTAAGACACTCAGGACCTGCCATATAGGAGCAATCGCTCTAAATCCGCAAGTGAAGGTAGTTGACACATAGGGTTACACTCCTTTACTTTTTTTTTAATATTAGACTCATTCAATTTGTATTTCACTAAAAACCTCTCTTCTACTTCTCCCATACACCTCAAGGTCCACTATACATATACACTTTCTAGTATATACAATATTTGTATTACTTTTATTATGCATAATATCCCAGTACAACCTTCATTCATAATCAAATTTATTTCTCTTTTCCCTTCTCCTTTCTATACAAAATAATTGCTTGATGTTAAAAATCTACTTCATGCAGTCTATCCACCAATTTATCTTTAGTAAACATATGTAGAAGTCTCCATAATAACATTTAAAACCGCTCATATTCTCCTATGTGTCCTTATAAAGACCCTAGGGCAGGGGTCGGCAATCTGCGGCTCGTGAGCCACATGCGGCTCTTTAGATGTGAAGCTGCGGCTCTTTAGTTCAGTCCGTCGGAAGCTATTCTATCTCTCAGCCTGGCTTTTCACCACACCCCTCCCCCGTGACACACGTCCTCACTGTCTTCAGAAGCTCTCGAGTGTCATGGGGGAGGGGTGCAGTGAAAAGCCAGGCTGAGAGATAGATAGTGGCTGAGAGATAGAATCGGTGCCTAATGGTATCTATATTTCTACAATAAAATACAAAAGTGGGCAGTTTAGCAACAATACATGGAAAATCAAAATGTTTGTACCTGTTTCACCATTACAGAATTCTGAGGAAAATGAAATGTCATCTAATGTTATCCAAACTTTCTAAAACCATGCAAAGCCATCGCTCCCATTGAATTTGTTTGCTCAATTGTTTGTTATTGAAGTACAAGTTAGTGTTGTAAGTAAATGTTTACTTGTTTTAATTTTTTACTTAAATAATAGGTAATTATCTAATAATGCCATATATATATTATCTAATTTGTTGTGAAAAACACTACTTATATATGAATAAATAGATATTTTTTCTTATGAATAAATAGATTAGTTTTTTTATCAAAAAAACTTTATTTATGCGAGTACTATTTATTGTTGGCAAGAAAAAATTTTGCGGCTCTTTAAAAACTTTGAAATTTTGTAAATTGTAATTTTTGACTCTTCTGACTCAAAAGGTTGCTGACCCTTGCCCTAGGGATACAAACTATGTATGTGTGCATCACCAAGCACACTCAGCTCTCCTATTTTATTTATTTAGTCACTGGGCTTGCACGTACTCTAGAGTAGGTGTGGCCCCAGATACTCTTCCACCCATTTAAAGACGGACCGACTGCAGTCACTTCCTCGTTTGGGCGGCTGCTACCAATCCACCCACGCTAAAACAGCAAACGATATTGCTACTAAAGGTAATTCAAGGTTTTTTACTCCATTCTAAAACGACAGACCTCTATCACAGCTAATGTACTATCTCGGTAATCTGTCCCTCTCATCTGCCTTTAACTATTGACTACTTGTGCAATCTATACACTCCCACTTTCCACCCGATGTTTTAATCAAGGTAGGTCCCCAATACTCTGATTTTCTTCTAGCATATTTGTTCCATCTACTACATTCACGATAAACCTCTTCTCTCTTTTTTTATTTTTTTTTTTTAAAGCGTTTGTTTTAGAACCCCGTTGGTTGTCAGTACCAACTCTACTTACGTTTCTACATAGTAGCCATAGGGAAATGATGTTTATACGCCATCTAGTGGACGTTTTGTAAGAACACACTAGATTACTTTATTCTGTTTGCTTGGTCATCTACCTCTTATCTTCATGTCACTGTATTTTACTTTACAACCACTTTTAGACGGTACTGGTTATCTAGTTCAGATGTCTGAATACACAAAACTACAATATACCACCCATGGCTGTAAGTATATCATTACATTGGTCTGTAGCTATACTCTAATTCTTTAAATATTGCATACTACTAGATATGCAATTTTAAATTCAATCTCTCGGTATATATGAAACTACCTCTAACTGAGTACACCAAAATTAATATAATCAACAACATCTGATAACTTAATAGGTACCAATGTACATCAACCTCTAATATGACCACCAACTTGATGTACTTATCGCCCTATAAGAATTAACTTACTTATTCCTAACCTAGGATCTGGATATAAATACATGTTTATAGTGGGACTACAACTGAAGCCCATCAACCAAGCTATTCCAACAATGTTAACTAGGTATTTCAAATAAACCTCTGATTTTAATACTCCTATCGAATGATATATTCTACCTTAAACCCCTGACTATTTTTCCTTTACTCATCTAGTATTTTCTTCCTTTTCTGTTTTCAACTAGGACGTCCAGACTTTTACTTTGAGTTTTCATTTGACTTTTCTTCATAAGATTGAATATTCACTGATGTTGACTATATTCCCATTTGGTCAAGGATGTCAGCAATCACATACAGTAAGCTTCTTTTTGGAAATATATTTGTGTTTATTTACCAAATATTTAGTTTTTTAGCCAATATTCTAATTTCTCTAAGGTGATGCAATCCCCTAAAGGAAGCCCCTCTTGGGTTGAAATGTGTCAGAACTCCGAGATACTCTACAGAACAATGTCTACATGGGATATTATATTGACCTGTTCTTTATCACTTTGATGCCTAATTGTACCACCACCACTAGCATAGAAGGTCTGTTAGGGTTAGGGTCAGGGTCATGGTTTTCACCTACTTAAATAAAATTCCAAATCTTTTAAAGGCCTAATAAAGCCAGTCTTTCCCTGATACTCCCCTTCTCATCATTCATATTGGAGGTGAAAATTGTCTTGTGTGTGTGTACTAGTACTTACACAAATCTTTTTTTTTTTTTTTTTTTTTTTTCTGGTTAAATGCTTGATTTAGAATACTGTGTTAGTAACAAATAAACATGGGTTTGTTTCATAAACAGTTTTGCCCATCTTGTTCAAATTTTGCAAACTCCATTGAGGCCATGCTCAATAGGCCAATTCCAAGTGTTGGCACATACCATGCCAACCAACCTATTGTGCCTGGTACTGGAATGCATGGTGTTGCATGTATGGTGCAATGGTAACCAGAAAGAAGTACATGCATTTCTTTTCATGTGCCAATTTGTAGGAATTGACCAATTTAAATCATGTGCTGCCTCACCACATCGCAGAGCACTGCACAATGTGCATCCATGTGGCTGCATTGATGTGAACCTTGCCTCTAGTGGATAGGAAGACATATCTTGTTATCCAATTATGGCCATTAAAGACCTGATAAGCAGCTATTGTTGAACAAAAAGCTGGTAAAGCAAATTGGAGAATGAGATAATTTTACTTGTAGCATTCAAGCATGGAAATCCTACCACTAAATTCCTATACGTAAAAAATATCTGAATGTCACTAGATACCCAGAAATGGCTTAATTTGGCAACATGTAAAAAAAATTATCATTATAAAGATAATGAGAAATTTGTGATCAAACCACTCCCTCAAGATAACATCCAGCTATAGCCTTTGTACAAATTCATGCCTTGTGTCACTTCAACATCTCGAAAGACACAAAGTGTGCACTCCGCATATAAATAAAATGTGTTACAGAGAGCAATATATACTTACTTTTTCCTCACAACATATCTAGAAGCTGACTTTATTTATTAAATGTGTGCATTAGGATTGACCACCTAGTTTAAATGAATTACAACTTAAACAAAACAAAATTTGTTCAAGGTCTTTATTATTGCTATATCACCATAAAAAAAATCCTTTTAGCAAAATGACAAAAACAGCTCTCACTCCATTCTCCCTATGAGCATTGACTTGAAATATAATACTCTCTTCCCTTGACTGGTACTTAATGGGATAACAGTTGTATCTTAACGTATAAGTATGGCTATGAGCAGGGCATGACATTACAAACGGTGCCAATGCTACATCTCATAACAAATATAAAAGAGCAGGGTGCAGCATATTTATTAAAACATTGCAAGGAACAGGTATTCGGTCCTAAGATCCTAAGAGTTTGGTAATGTTTGCTGTCCTATGTGCATTGCTGCTTTGAGCTGGTGCTAATGTTACCACACAGGGTGGCAGTCAGCACTGGCAGATATGATCCTCACATGGGTCAGTACAACAGGAAGAAAAATACAACACATAAAAGTATACATGTGTGCTTAGAAAGCCTACTAACTTTCATAGTAAGGACTGCAAGTAAAAACAATCATGTGCAGATTTAGTCCTAAACACACACACCTGTTTAAATCATTGCATGTCAAGTGTCTCCAAACAGCTACATGCATAAGTTGGGAAGTGTGCTGTCAGACTGCACCACCTACAACCATCTAGATCTGATTTGGACAAATAATCAGAATGCACCAGTTTTTTTGCAATTACCATGTTGTAGAATGTGCTCTGTTTGGGTTGCCTTATTTTCCAAAGAAGGACCAATATATCTTATAAAAGTAAGTTTATAAAGTTTATTTACAGTTTAGGATATTATATACATATAAGTTACAAGAAGAAGGTAAAGGGTATATAGTAAAGGGGTTTAGCTCTATCTCTAGCACATGGTGATTCTCACAACCATACACACCAGGGTTTTCTCTCCTTGAACCACTCTCCTCTGCAAGTCCAGAGCGAATCACATTGTTGATTCATCCTTGGTGAAGTCTTGATCAAGAGGTCACACAGATTGTCCTTGTCCCAGGCTTGGGATTGTTGTCATATACCCCTGCCCCCTCCAGGAAGACTGAAGCAATTGTAAACTGGTTTGGGCTGGAACTACCAGCCGGTGGTCAAACTGGCCAAGGTGTTACTGATCCTTCAGGCATCCACTCATTGATCTTCAGTCATTGCCCCTGATTCATCAATAAAATCTGCGCTCGCTAGAAGCGCGAAAGTATGCGCGGCCATCGATCGCGGATTACCGCGGTCCGGACTCGAGTGTGCGCGTACACTCGCCTCACTGCCAGCCGGATTCCAGCCTTCACAATAGGGAGAATGCATGATCGCCAGTAAAAAGCTGTCGGATAAGCGCGGCTCCGTGCGTGAGCTTTTTCAGTTGCTGAATAGCGCGACCGCGTACGATTCCGGATCGCTAATACGAATGCGCAAGCGATAATCCGATTCTGCTTGATGAATCAGGGGCATTGTCTCTGTTAAAGCAATCCTTTGATGTTTAAGGGACTGCATCTGTCTCTACAGATAATGAGGTTTATAGCTTGTTTCCAAGAAGGCAGAATCATCCTTACATACAAGTCCTTTTCATATCAATTTGGTCACTTCCAATACGTGTTCATTACCAAGCTGAACTTCTCATGTATGAACTTTTCTTGCAGTTCCTGTGGACATAGGCATGTTACATCTAGGTCTCCTAATGTAAGGTAGGTATGATCATGCAGTGCATTTCACAGTTAGAGAATAGATGAGAAAATATTAGGATGATGTGCTTTTGGGTGCAATGGTGTGGGCCTTTTGGAGCATAACTTAGTTTCTAAATACACCAAAAAGTTCCAGGACCACACAAAATGGTTTTTTTTTTTTTTTTGGTGTTTTTTAGCTGAAGGGTTTAAAGGAATCTCTACTTCAAAAATCTAACTTGCATTCAAGACCATTCAGACTGACAAAAGAGCAAGAATCCATGGCTACACTTTGATCTTGCAGCACCAGGGCCCCAAATTTGACAGCGAGCTGGAGTTCTGACCAATCAAATAGTGCAAGACGTAATAAGCGGTCATGTCCACGCACTGATGCTGCATGCAGGCACTTGATCACACAGAAGTGACTTGAATCTGACTTAATAAAAAGGCACGTGTTACAGGTGTACTTTTAGACCAATATTCAGTTTTGTAGACAACACATATTGTAGAGAACTTTCCTTCTAAAAATCACAATGGCAAGACTAGTGAACATTACTACAAGCCCTGCTTTAAGTTATCCAAGCTTACCTAGGATATCCAGCTACACTTTCCCGTGCATCCCTGACAATAGTCATCTTCACACACTGATTCAATGGACCTTCCTTCAAGCTGGTGCATGGGGAATGCTTTTGTGGAGCAGAAAGTTTCTAGAAACTTAACTAATCCCACTTATTCTTTAAAAGAAGCTCCAACGTAATCTAGAAAAAAAAAAAAGGTTGGAGCATGAGGGAAGGTGTGTAGTGTGTAAACAGTCGACAACGATGTATTTCCTAATTTGTGATCTTTTGTATATCCTATGCCTAGAGCATGTCTGTGTGTGTGTGTGTGGTCTATGCCTCACAGTACATGTGTGTCCATATTCTTTCCTACTTATAAAGTTCATGAAACAATGTACATCATTTTATGAACCAAAGAGTCATTGGCCCTAATTTATCAGGTAAAATTGGAAGTTCGCTTGTGCATTCGCGACCCGACGCCAGACTCATTTAACGCCAGACTAACTTAATTATCAATGCTTTTTAAGGCGCAAAGAATACGCTGGTGTATTCGCCTAACATTTATGAACTGGAATAATCTGGCGCTTTGAGGCGTGCATCTCCAGCAGCTTGACCCTACCGAGCTTGCATTAAAAGTAATTATTTCAAATGGCACACAGTTAGCACTAAATAAAAATGTATGATGTGTTCAAATGTTTAAAACCTATATATATTCGCCTATAAATAAGCACATTTTTAAATTACCTAATATTTTCAGGTTCAGAAAGAGTTAACTGATTTAGCTGTTTACATAGGCGAATGTCTAGATGCTTACAATGTCTGCCCAGAGGATTCGCCTGGTGATAAATCACTCCCTGGAGCAGGTGAGACCTTGCTTTTGCCAGCGGACTAGATCATCCACCCACGTTCTTGTTTGCTTCTATAGAGATGGAGATAGAGAGATAAATATATAAAATATATTATCTTTTCATATTTTTATACTGTATTTCATATGTTTGGTGTGTTATCCTAATCTATGTTGCTACATTTTGTACTTTGCTTATCATTTAGCACAAATAGCCGCTTTTGTTTTTTTTAAACTTTGAATGTTTCAATGTCCATCCTGCAATTGATAAGTCAATGTTAATGCTATGTTATTGTGTTTGTAGCCATATTGTTTCATTGCAATAATGTCTTTATTACCACCTTTAAATTCCAATGTTCTGCAAAATGTTTACATCCAGATTTAGACTCAAATTGAAATGCTGATATACCTGGTGTTTGTGACAAGTGGTACCTCCCCTACCAGGATGGTTGGTACAGAACCAAGGGACAGCTTTCTGAGTATATCTCACAAATAGTAATTAATTGTTCTAAAAATCTGATGGAATAAAAAATAATCCATCAATGTTTTCTTATAATCAGTTACCCAGATATCTAAATAATCCATTGGTATAGGTGAATGTGGCCATATCCAAGCACACACACACACACGTTTTCCATTTATTGGCCAAGTGTGATCTATTCCAATAAAGTGCACAAATATACTCATAAAAATATAGTCCAAAGTATAGTGAATAAATTGTATCCCCCCCCCCCCATTTCAAGATAAGTCAACTATCTTCAATATTCAAGATCTTTGGTGGTGTGCATATCTCTAAAGAGATTTATTTATTTATGTGAATAGCCAACACCCAATCAAGTACACATATTTTAACCTTGAACGTATCTGTGTCCTTATACAGCTTAGACTCCATAAACGTGCCAATCACGGTGCTTCAAAACGGCTCATGTGCATAATATATCTACCTCAATTATGATCTATATTTTCATTCATTTTCAGTTTTGCCAGTTCATTCCTATGTATTATCCAAATTTCCTTCCGAGTTTAATATTTCACCAGAAACCCCCCCCAGTTACTGAAGATAGTCGCTAATCAAAAAAAAAGGAATCATATCAGCAGATGAATTCCAAACTCCTAAGTATCTATCACCATATAAATCTATCCACTACTTACTTGTATTGCCTTTCTCTCCTCCTTTTCTCAGGATACATTAAAACGGAACTAAACTCAAAAATTTCAGTTATTAGTCTATTCTTGCTTGCACTAAAATGTCAGTCTTCCCTGGTGGCACTGGCTGGGTCAGCTTGTATCCATGAAAAATATAATGATTTATGCAGTGTTTAGAAGTGGCCAGCTTGTGACTGGCAAGTTTACGTTTTCTTCCTCTCCTGACCTTCTTCTCCACCCACTCCCCCTCCCTCACTAGCTGGAACCCTCTGCACAGAGATCACAAGCTGAGAAGAAGCAGCAGCAGATGGAGCAGCCACACTTATCACTGGGGCCGCGAACAGAGAAGAGAAAAAGCTATATACTTCATTAAGACCTGGGAAATTTACTGCATTTAGTAAATGGATCCACTTTGTCTCCCTCTGTAATATGAGCTTGTCCCAGTTCCCCCCTCTAAATCCTGTGGTACCTTCTCCAAGGCTATACATTTTACCTCATTAAAGTCAAAGCTGTGGCATGTTCCTATGTGTAGGCTTAGTGGTGTGATTTATGTTCCCACTTGTTATAGTATATATATGCTCATAGATGCTTTTTCTGAATTCTCTTTTGGTCTTGCCAACATAGAAGCAGCGGCCACAGCTGCAGACGCCCAAATATATTATGCCTTTTGTTCTACAATCTTCTGCTTGGGGAAGGTACCTCCTTTTTTAGGTTTGTATTTGTTGTTTTCCTGCTAATTTCATAATGACTGTGTACTAATTAATTCTTTAAGGAAAGTAATTTTCTGAATGTCAATTGTGGATAGTTGCCTAGGTATTTTTTTTGACAGCTGGATCGGAGGGAAGAGTCAGACAATATTGCGAGCGTAAAGGTGATCTGGAATTGCACACCAAAAACCTATATATCAACAAAATTTCAGCCCTCAAGAATACGCTGACGTATTCTCCCGCAGTTATCGGCTAAAAATTATCACTTATCACTGTTCCCCTAAAAATCATTCTTTCTACTTGTACACATCTTACACTTAGCCCTAAATTAAAATGTTTGTGGTGTTTAAAACATATTGTGACACCAATGCAGGATTAGTGGTGGAAGGGAGATATATTTGCCCAAGATTCCTCTCCTATGTGAAGTAGCAGGTGGAAAACTCACCTGCGAGGTAAGTAATGCAGCAGCACTGAGGGTGGGGATATAACAGAGCCAGGAGCTCAGTCAGTCTCTCTGCCTGGGGACGATCGTTCGTGTATATCGTGCAGGAACGTTCGTCGTTCGTTTTCCGACGATAATAATTGGAAGTGTGTACGTAGCTTTACTATATAAACTGTGATGTGATAATAAAGTTTTGAGAAGTGATATAACTACATTCTTTAAGCTGCTTGTGTGTTATTCACTGCTCCCAACGCGTTGAAAACAGGCCACGATAGGGAGGGAAGCTGATCTGGGATCAGCAAGAAATCGCCTCAACAATTATACTATGGTATTGTGTTTGTGACCATATTGTTTAATTGCAATATTATGTCCTAATTACCACCTTTAAATGTTTGTCCTGCATAAATATTTTCCAATCCATCTTTCCACCCTTGATGGGTACAAATTGCATTTGGTTTGGTAAGTATTTATTGAACGCAATATTTCTTGGGCCATTTTGGCTTTATATGGAAATGTGGGTTTACATGTTTGTTTGTTTTTTTTGTCTTGGTCATGTAAATTTAGTGGTGTCTGTGTGGTCCTTGTGGTTCCTTTCTCTGAATTGTTGAAAAGCTAGAAACTGCACAATTATCCTATTAAAGCTGTTTGATGAGCATAGTTGTGTGCCAAACCACAGTAGCCTGATGTGTATAGTTGTGCACAAATGTGCATGTGAACTATGTGCAAGTGAACTGTGTTCTATCAGTTGAAACTTTTGCAGAGAAGGATCCTCGTTCAGGTGTGTGGTGTTTTTTTTTTTTTTTTTTTTTTTTTTTTTTGATGTGGTCTGATCAATGCTTTGTACAGGGGCAGGATTATGTCTCCATCTCTGCAGTCTATTCCTCTTTTAATACAAGAAAGTACTTTGCTAGCTTTAGATATTGAAGCTTGGAGATATTGGGCTGACCAGGAGATATTGCAATCTCCCGTGATTAAAACACTTCCACTTTTTGCTGCTTTTTCTATCTGTGCTAGAATGCTTGCTGCCTTTCTCAACCCCGGCTTCCCTTGACTATCTTTCTGCTTAGTGATTTGATACTGTGCTTTGACCACCTTGGTGTGCCCAAGGACCGCAACCTGGCAGTAACCAGCGGTGCAACATCCTGACCATCAGAGGCTCTGGAGAAAACCTGGTTACTGCTTAGACTCTGCACATTGGCCCTTCTCAGGGCTCACACAACCTCTGTGCAAGCTGTAGCGCCCCCTAGTGGCCCTGTCTCTCCAAGCGTGACAAATAGCCTATACAAATCCACGCTACAGTAATAGCAATAATATAAATCAGCGGAAAAAAGCTTAAATTCAACAAAAAATTTCTTCAATATTGTTCCCCAGTGTTATAAGAGGATATAACTAAAAAAAAAAAATCCTAGAAAAAGCCTACAAAAAGGCGAAATCATTGTCCGGTACACAAGCCTTATTTAGTATTCGAAAACAAAGAAAAGACTTCAAGCGTATATGTCATCACTAGATACTCCCAGGATCAGCAAGAGGTGAGACATATAATCAATAAATTTTGTCCCCTACTAAAAGCAGATCCAAACATTAGTAGGCAAATTATTGATTACCCACAAATAACCTATAAAAAATTGACATCACTAAAGGATAAATTAGTACAAAGTCGCTTTAAAGAAACGAGTACACAGAAATTAGACAAAAGAGAGGTAGGCACATTTCCTTGTGGGAAATGTAATCAGTGCCATTGGAGTAATTCAACAAAAGATCCCTTTAAGATACCTGTAGAATATATGCCCTAACTACATGTAAACTGTGATTCAAAAGGCAATATCTATTTAGCTTTTTGTAGTTGTGGACGATACGTCATAGGTAAAACGAAAAGACATTTCAGGAAGAGCGTGTACGAACACATAACGTATCTAGTTGTATAATACCACTTAGTTTTCATATGGGATCGTGTCACAACTATAATACCGATGACATGAGGTATGTTGCCTTAGATCAAGTATATGCAAAAGACAGAGAAGGGAATTTTGGCAATGAGCTCCAAGAAAGGGAAAGAAACCAAATGGATTTTCAAATTTAATTTTAAAGGCTACAGAAAGTCCAAGTTTAAATGAAATCATCAGCTATAAACCATTTTTGGAATAATAGGTTTGAGCTGGCCTGGAATACCTATACTATCAGTGCATATTTGGGTGTTTCCCATTTTTTTCTTCTATTTCTATTATATATATATATATATATATATATTTTTTTTTTTGTCATTGTTATTCTTTGCACAATGGATCTCCAATTTTACTTATTTGTACATAGGTATGTACTGTGGATAGCAGCTGGCCTGTAAAACACAGGGTTCAGGCAGGGAGTTGCATCCTCACGCCCCCCATCACTAGGCACCAGCCCCCACTGACATTTTTTGGTGTGTTTTTTTACATTTGGATGTCATTGAAGGCCCTTTCACAACAGTGTCCACTATGAATGGGCTACTTACCACACCTTGAACGAGTATGTACCATCGGGCAGAACACTGCACATGTTGCACAGCAAAGCACATCAGTCCCCAAACTGCGTTGGGATGCCGTTCAGAATAAATTGCAATGAATGTTTTTTACTGTGTTACTACAATGCAGCAGTTTTCTTATGTCATAAAGAAACTTATACCAGAAGGTCAAAAATAGGCATTACCACTAACTTCTACTAAAAGAATGATAGATGCCTGGTGTCACTACTAAGCCAGAATCTGAAAGCTTTTTCATTCAATTGCCTACTATAGGTGTGCACAGGGTTTCTGACTTTTTTTTTTTTTTTTTTAGACTTCTCTAGCTGCATACAGTCTTGAAGTCTGAGCCCTCCAGGTAAGTAGAATTTACATAGGAAGGTGGGAAATAGCTGCCTATGTTTTTCTTGCACTACATTTGTACATGAAATACTAGAATTCTTTAAACACAAAAATGCAGAAAATGTATTGCAGTAAATAAGTAATAAAAATTAGGCATGAAGTAAATAAGAAATTGACTACGCAATGCTGTTCAGCTGAAATAGTACTTTTATGTGTAAAGTTGTCCCCTCCCCACCCTATTCTGTGGAGCGTGTGGTCCCCTCCCCACCCTCATCTGTGGAGCGCGTTGTCCCATGATCCACGGTGCCACCTCCATCTGTAAAGAGTGTTGTCCCCTCCCCCTTATTCTGTGGAGTGCGTTGACCCCTGATTCGCACTGCCATCCCCCGATCTGTGGGGCGCGTTGTCCACCCAATCCACGCTGTCAGCCCCATCGGTGGAGTGCTTTGTCTCCTCCTCACCCTATTCTGTGGAGCCGATTGTGGCCCTAATCTATGTTGTCACCCCCTTCCTTTGTGCCGTCCATAAAAAAAACTGATGTCAGAAGCTGACACCGCCCTTGCCATCCGCACCTGACAGACAATGGTGGCGCTGGACAGTGAGAAGTATCATCACATGATTGGGAAAGGGGGGAAAAAAAACACTAAATTGTTCAGTGTACCCCAACACCTGTCCCTCCTTCCTGAACCCCCGTTCCACCCTGCAATAGTTCCAAAGCACCCCATTACCTGTCTCACCCTCCCTGAACCCCATACCACCCTACAATTACAGTGCACCCCTTCACCTAACCCTTCTTGAACCCCATACTACCCTGAAATAATACCAGTGCACCCCAACACGTCCCACCCTTCCTGAACCCCCATACCACCCTGCAATAATACTAGTGTGCCCCAATCACCTGTCTCACCCTTCCTGAACCCCATACCACCCTTTAATAATACCAGTGCACCCTATTCACCCTTCCTAAATCACCCTGCAATAATACCAGTGCACCCCAAAAAAACAGCCTCACTCTTCCTGTCCACCATCACCAGTCTTACCCTTCCTGAACCCCCCTATCATGCTGCAATAATACAGCGCACCCCATCACCTGTCTCGCCCTTCCTGAACCCACCCCATACCACCCTGTAATAATACAGTGCACCCCATCACCTGTCTCATCCTTCCTGAACCCCCCATATCACCCTGCAATAATACCAGTGCACCCCAACACCTGTCTCACCCACCCTGAACCCCCATACCACCCTGCAATAATACCAGTGCGCCCCATCACCTGTCTCACCCTTCCTGAAGCCACTCTAATATTACTAATGTACCCCAAAAACACCTGTCTCGCCCTTTCTGAACCTCCATATTACCCTGCAACAATACAGTGCACCCCATCACCTGTCTCATTCTTCTTGAACCCTATACCACCCTGCAATTATACCAGTGCTCCCCACCACCTGTGTCACCCTTCCTGAACCCAACCCATACCACCCTGTAATAATACCAATGCACCCCATCACCTGTCTCTCTCTTCCTGAACCCAACCCATACCACCCTGCAATAATACAGTGCACTTCATCACCTGTCTAACGCTTCGTGAACAATATACCACCGTGTAATAATACCAGTCCACCCCAAAAACACCTGTATCTCTCTTCCTTAACCCCCAAACCACACTGCAATAATTCCAGTGCACCACATCACCTGTCTCACCGTTCCTGAACCCCCATACCACCCTGCAATAATAGCAGTGCACCCCATCACCAGTCTCGCCCTGCCCGAATCCCCATACCACCCTCCAATAATACTAGTGCACCCCATCACCTGTCTCACCCTTCCAGAACCCACCCCATATCACCCTGTAACAATACTAGTGTACCGCATTAGCTGTCCTTCCCTTCCTGAATCCCAATATCACCCTGCAATATTACCGTGCACCTTATCACCTGTCTCACCCTTCCTGAACCCCATATGACCCTGCAATAATACCAGTGCACCCCATTCACCTGTCTCACCCTTCCTAATTTACCATATCACCCTTCAATAATACCAGTGCACCACAAAAACACCTCTCACCCTTCCTGAACCCCATACCAGCCTGCTATATTTACCAGTGCACCACATCACCTGTCTCACCCTTCCTGAACCCCCATACCACCCTGCAACAATTTCCAGTGCACCCCATCACCTGTCTCACCCTTCCTGAACCCCCATATCACCCTGCAATAATACTAGTCTCCAGATCCCCTTTCCTCTAATTATCCTGAAACGATACCAGGGCACCACATCGGGTATCCCCCTCTTCCTAAATCCCCATATCACCCTCAAATAATAGCAGTGCACCAAATCATCTGGCTTATTTTTCCAATACCTCCATATCATCTTGGGAAAACTTGTGTTCCCATATCACCCAACAAAAATGCCAGTGCACCCATCACCGGCCCCCATATCACCCTGCAATAACACAAGAGCACCACAACATCGGTCTCCCCCATTCTAAATTCCCATATCACCACACGATATTATCAGCCCATCACCTGTCTCTCCCTTTCTAAACTTATATCCCCTTGCAATCATTGAGGTGCACACCATCACATGCTCTCTTCTTGTACCCCAATATTATCTTTTAATAACAGCCCAACATTACCTGTGACCCCCCACATCACATTGCAACAAAGTGCACCCCATCACCTTCCTGTACTCAACACCTTCTTGTACCCCCATATTACCTCACAACAATGTGTACCCCATCACCTGTATCTTATGCTGGGGTGTACTACTATCACACTACTAATATTGCAGTTTGATAGGGGGGATGGGTGCACTGGTATTATTGAGGAGTGATGTGGGGTAGGTGATGGGGTGCATAGATAAATTTTGCAGGATGATATGGGGTTCATGAAGGGGGAGAAAGCTGGAAGGGTGAGACAGGTGATCGGGTGCACTTGTTATAGCAGGGTAATATGGGGGTTTAGAGAAAGAGCAGGTAACAGTCTGCACCACTATTGTTAGGTGACATCGCCACGATGAGGCTGCAAAGTTTATGGGTGATTGACGTCATCAGTCAGAGAAGGAAAAAAAATGCACTATACTTGCTGACAAATCAGAGAAATGGTTCTAAGTGGCCCTTTTGGTCACAATTTAGTGCGTTTGTTTTCTCTTTCCCTATCATGTCACTTTTCTCTCTCTACCACCACCACTGTCTGGCGGATGCAAGTGGGGGGGGGGGGGGGTGGCAGCTTAGCTTCTGACATTAGTTTTTTATTTGGGTCACCAGGCACCAAAGAAGTGGGTGATAACATAGATTAGGGTGAGAGCTCCACAGATGGGGGTGGCAGTGCGGATCGAGGGACAAACCACTCCACAGATGGGGTGGCAAGCGTGGATTAGGGGACAAACCGCTCCACAGATGGGGTGGCAGTGCAGATCGGGGGACAACGCTCCCACAGATTGTAGTGGGTGGGTGACAGCATATATTGGGGTGACAATGAGCTTCACAGATGGGGGTGGCATCGCGGATCGGAGAACAACAAGCGCCACACATGGGGTGCAGAACACAACGTGCACCTCAGAATGGGGGGAGGGGACAACGCGCGCCACAGAATTGGGGGGGGACAATGTCGGAGTGGCAGCTCGGAACGGGTTACAATGCGCTTCACAGAATGTCGGAGTGGCAGCTCAGGTCTGGTTACATTGCGCGTCACAGAATGTGGGGGGGGACAACACGCTCCAGGAAATTTTGGGGGTACAATGCGCTACACAAAATGTGGGGGGGGGGGACAACACACTCGACAGAATTTGGGGTTGGGCGCGCAGTATAGGGTACAACGCGCTCCACAGAATGTAGGGGTGGCAGTGTGGGTCAGAGAACAACGCATTTCACAGAATGTGGGGGGGACAACTCGCTCCACACAATGTGGGTGGGACAACGCTAGGCTCCACAAAATTTGGGGGGGTAACGTGCTCCACAGAATATGGGGACACAAAGCGCTCCAAAGAATGTGGGGGGATAAAGTGCTCCAAAAAATAAAGGGGGAAAACACACTCCACAGATGGGGATAGCAACGCAGATTAGGGGGCAATGCGCTCCACAGAACATGGGGATTAATAATGCGCTCCATAGAATGTGGGGGGGGACCACGCGCTCCACTGAATGTGGGGGGGGACCACGCGGCTCCACTGAATGTGGGGGGGGGACCACGCGCTCCACAGAATGTGTGGGGGGGGACCACGCGCTCCACAGAATGTGGGGGGGGACCACGCGCTCCACAGAAAATGTGGGGGGGGGACAGTGCGCTCCACAGAATGGGGGAGTGGCAGCTCGGAACGGGTTACAATGCCCTTCACAGGATGGGGGGACAACACGCGCCAGAGAAGTATAGGGGTACAATGCGCTACACAGAATGTGGGGGGGGGGGACAACACGCTCGACAAAATTTGGGGTTGGCAGCGCAGTATAGGGGGCAATGCGCTCTGCAGAATGTAGGGGTGGCAGCGCAGATCAGAGAACAACGCATTTCACACAATGTGGGGGGGACAACACCACGCTCCACAAAATTTGGGGGGGGGACAACGTGCTCCACAGAATATGGGGGCACAAAGCGCTCCAAAGAATGTGGGGGGATAACGTGCTTCAAAAAATAAAGGGAGACAACACGCTCCACAGAATATGGGGGGACAACACACTCCGCAGATGGGGATGGCAACCTGGATTAGGGGGCAATGCGCTCCACAGAATGTGTGGGTGGTAGCGTGGATCGGGGGACAACGCGCTCCACAGAACATGGGGATTAATAATGCGCTCCACAGAATGTGGGGGGGCATCGCGCTCCACAGAATGTTGGGGGGGGGGCGACAACGCGCTCCACAGAATGTG
>NC_092870.1:7902570-7943767 GCF_032062135.1 Pyxicephalus adspersus | reverse complement strand
GGCAGCCCAGATCGGGACAACCGGTTCCACAGAATGAGGAGGGGACAACGCGCTCCAAAGAATGTGGGGGGGATAACGTGCTTCTCAAAAAATAAAGGGAGACAACACGCTCCACAGAATTTGTGGGAGAACCATGCGGATTAGGGGGCAACGCGCTTGACAGATGGGGTGGGGAACAACGCACTCCACAGATGGGGAATGACAATGCAGATTGGAAGGAAAAGTGCTCCACAGATGGGGTGGGGGGGAGGACAACAGGCTCCACCGATGGGATGACTGCGGATTATAATGACAACACAGATTAGAGTGACAATGGGCTCTACTGATGAGGATAATGATGAGTTCTTAATCTGGATTTTGTGGTGGTGGACCTGCTCTGTATTTGGTTGATGCTGATCTCATAATCACAGAAGACAACACACTAAAAAACTGGTTAGAGAGCCTGGGCAGAGGATGAACAGTGAGGGAGGGATATGGGCGGAGAAGGTCAGGAGTGATGGGATGGCATGGTAATTTGCCATACACAAGATGGCCACTTCCATACATATAATAAATGTTTTATTTATTAAACGCAAGCTGACATCGCCAGCACCACTAAGGGGTCTGCTTTAAGTGGATTCCAGATTCTAAGTAAGCCCTGCATAACCCAACACAAATACGAGGCTCAGGTGGAGGGGTGAAGGTCTGTTTTTTTCCAGAAACCCAAAGTGATCAGACAGGTAAGATGCATATTGCAGAAGGATACCTCTCTGCAATAGTGACCTGCCTGATCTTACAAACTTGAAAGTCTAGTTCAGAGGTGAGGCAAATCAACCACATAGGTGCATGTATGCATACCAGAAGCATTTGGAGTTGTTAAAATGTCATGTGTGTACAAATAGATTTGTAGGCATTGCCAAGTGGTATCTTAGAAGCAACATGTCGCTTCTCAGTGGGCTTTACCATACAACCACTTCTACTGGCTTCAATAGAATGATTTGCAATTGGTTTGCAATGCATTCCCCATTCAAGTCAATTGAATCAGTTTTATCATGTCCTATGAGGTTGCGGTGCACAAGATAAATGTAACCACTGTGGTTGCCCTATAAAACTCGGACATATAGTGGTTACACCTGGGAGTAGTTTACTTTGCACTTGACAACTGCACATCTCAAACTGACCTAAGCTCTGACATACATGTTACAGTCAATCTGCACCATCTCCTCCAGATCCAAAAACACATATGTAATGCAAAGGCCAGCCACACTGGATAAAGACTCATTAGGTTTTTTGGTAGGTCCACCTATGTAGTTAAATTTGAAGCTGATTGTACACTGAAATTGACATTTGTATGGTGAGCTTTATAGTCATTATGTGACTATATTGGATGAGTTCACAAAGATATTCAGCTTTGTATGTAGCTAAGATGTTATACAAGGAGAGTAAGCAGGAGCTAACCAATGTCATTAAGGTTATTTATTATAGATTATGGGGTTTTGTTTGCTTGTTATTTGCTACGAGCAAGAGTTGGGTTAGGAAACTTTGTGTCACTTTCCATGGCACTGTGATGGGATCCAGTCCGTGTCATTTCAGACTAATATATACCCAGGTTCTAAGAGCAAGTACCGTATGTTCTATGGTTATCTTGAATTATAGGTTCATATGTTCTGATTTAATCAACTTTTTTTCTTCATTTTACAGCTATAACTGGACAGCATTGGGATTCGGATTTTGTTTCCTCCAAGTATCGCCAAGAATGTTTAGCATTGAAAGCTATGGTTCCACAGCGCAGATCAGTATTTTTTGTATTTTAGTCTTTTATTAAATATATTTAATAAAACAGATCTACATACATTAAGTAATATTTACATTTTATGTGCATTTTTACACATAATAAAGTACTATTTTAGTCCATTACTTATTTACTTCATGCTTAGTTTATTACTTATTTACTGCCATATATTTTCTGCATATTTGTGTCTCAAGAATTCCAGTATTTCATGTATACATGTAGTGCGAGAAATACATAGGCAGCCCTTTCTGACCTCTCTGTGAAAATTCTACTTACCTGGTGTTCAAGACTGTATGAATCTAAAGAAGTCTGAGGCTAGGTACACATGTGCAATGGTTCTCGACCAATAATCGGCTCAGAGCTAATGTCGAACCAGAATTTTGCATGTGTACAGGGCTCATCATCCAAACGACCGTCCTGGCGGATCCACGGCTGACGAACGATCATAATGGAAGTGAAAGGGGAGGGAGCGCAGTGGCGTGCCACTCTGCCGTTCTCCCCCACCCCTCTCCGTAGAGCAGAATGGTGCTTTATGTACAACGCTCATTCATGCATCGTGCAGTCGTTGGATAGGATCGTGAAAGATTCTTTCCAATGACAAATAATGCACTTGTGTACATAGGCTACAAAAAGTCAGAAACCTTTTGCACACCTGTAGTAGCTAATTGAATGAAAAATGTTTCAGTTTCTGGCTCCGCAATGATACCAGGAAACTATGATTCTTTTGGTTGGTGATACCACCCATTTTTGATTTCCTAGTATAGGATTCTTAATGGCATATTAAAATTGCTGCATTGTAGTAACACTGTACAGAACATTCAGTGCAATTCATTCTGAATGGCACCCTAATGCAATATGGGGACTGATGTGCTATGCAGTTTAACATGTGCAGTGTGCTGCCTGATGGCACATGCTCCTTCAAGTTGTATTAGGTAGCCCATTCATAGTGGACCCTGTTGTGAATGGGCCTTCAATGACATCCAAATGTAAAAAAACACACACACACACACACACGCCAAAAAATGTCAGTGGGGGCAGGGGCTGTTGCCTAGCAATGGTGGGGTGAGGATGCAGCTCCGTGCCTGACCCTGCTGTTTTATAGTCCAGCTGTTATCCCACCCTGCCATTCCTCACTTGCCTCCCCCCCTCACTAAGCCAGGCAGACGCAGCACTCTTACCTAATCAAAGCAGCCATCCTGCACGGGTCTCTCACAGTATTTTTGTGGTGTAGAGACCCAGGCATTCCAGATTTTCAGTCAAAGATGGTGCCCAAACATTCTGCAGGTCCCGTGATCCTATGTCTCCCTCTGCAAGGATTTCTTACTACAAATTCATACAAGTCTTCAGAACTCTACCATTACCTTAACCACAACTGCAGAAATAATATCAGGGTTGGAAGCCAGCCAGAGGCTACCTCATCTTCAGATCTGAAAGTACCATCACTGCTATCTTCAATTTCCTATTGGATAAACCCCTGAAATAGCTTTGGAGATTAAGTACATCGGGTCCCTGACTCCATGTCACAGTCATCCTCTATGCCCAGTAATGTGATCTGTAGAGTTCACTTTTTTTGCTGTAACAATTATGTAAAAAGCATGGCTCAAAGGCCAATTTGATTTTGATGGAGCTGAAATCCACCTACTGCTAGATATGTTCAGGCACACTGAAGACGCACCTGCTACTTGACTTGAACAGTTCGCAACTAATACTAATAACTTTACTCCCTCAAGTAGGTAGGTCCATTGCTTGGTGGGAATTAAGGGAATTCCCTAACATTAAGATATTTACTATTACAAGTTTTACAGTATATTCTTCTTTTTCTGATTCTTTCCTCTTTGCTTAGTTCTTCATCCCCATTTTGTTTTTGCTTCTACACCACCTCCCCCCATCTCTTATCTCTACCCTTATTTTATTGATATATTGATTTATTCTTACCTCATGGCCCATTTAAATATACTCTCCCTTAATACCAAGGCATTAAATATTACTGAAATGTGGACTGCTCTTCTGTGTGATTTATGCTAACAAACTGTACATATTACCTTTCTACAAGAAACAGACTTCAGGAGAAGATCCCGAAACTCACAGACCGATACTATACCTGGGCATATCTTGGGTCCACGTCTGATGCCAGAATCAGGGGAGCGAATGTTGTACTCTCTAAACACTGCTGGCAATTTAAAGACCAATGGTCAGACCAATTAGGATACTGATGGTAGAATGCTTTTTCAGAAAGAATTCACTAATTGTATTTCATTTGCATATGCAAAAGTTTATGCACTTAATCATCCCAAACATGAATTTTTGGAGACAGCATTTCAACACTTATCATAATTCCTAGAGGGAATTCTTGTCTCAGGAGGAGACTTCAATGTATTCCTAGGTCCGCCTAATGACTTCTAGCCACCAGTATGCCATGCCTCTATCCTACAAGGTTAGAGACCTTCAAAGGATTTTTTTTTATTCTACTCTCTTGTTCGCAAGTCTTTTATGAGGATTGACTCTTTTTAACCCAATTTGGCATTAGAAACATTACCCTTTCTGACTATGCACCCATTCACCAAGTATATGTATTCCCTAGAGGAGACAAATTATGACACTCGTATGGGAGCTTGCTTCAGGACCACTTGATATTATTAAATCTAACTGCACAATGACATCTCATTTTTGAGCATAATTCTACTCCAAATGTACACTCAGCAGTCAACAAAAACCTTTCATGAAGGGGACCCTGATTAGCCAAGGAACATGTTGCAAAAAAGAGCATGAGGTGTTTGTATAATATTCCTTTTGCAGGTAATCAGATTCTAGAATTCTCTTACAATAATTTTTGCTGACCTTTACTCCAAATTGCTAGTAGCAACCAACAGGGAGGAGAGTGGGGGAGGAGGAGTTACCATTGAAAGAATCTTAAAAGTAGCGGTCAGACAGATAGGAAGCAAACCAAGAGAGAGCAGTGTCACTAATACCAATGGAGTGCATGATTTGTATTAGAAGGGGGTGATCAACAGTGTCAAAGGCAGAGGAAAGATCAATGAAAAGGGAAAAGTTGCCTTGAGACTTACCCTGTTTCCCCTGTAATAAGGCACTGTCTTATATTTGAAATGCCAACATATGCCCTAGGTCTTATTTTTAGGGGGATGTCTTATTTTTCCATGAAGAAGACTACAGTACACATTTATTGTTGAAAATCACTCATGATCACTCATGTGCCATTGATTGTCCCCTTCTGATCACTCATGTGCCATTGATTGTCCCCTCTCTGATTACGGACTCACTTTTTTTTGGTTTCTACGGCCGGGTAACAGACTCTGGTAGGGTAGGGATCAGCAGCTTGCTTGTCCCTCCTGGCTTTGAAGTTACTTTCAGTTTCAGTCTGCACTGCAGCCAGCATCAAGGAGTCACACAGAGGCACACAGTATCAGGTATCGGAGGATGTCTTATTTGCAGGGGGTGCTTTATTTTAATTGTTTGAGCAAAAATCCGGGGGTGGCTTATTTGATGGGGATGCCTTATCATCGGGGAAACACGGTAGCTCTGATGAGGTCATTGGCCACTTTAGTAAGGGCTGTTTCAGTGGAATGGGCAGCTCTAAAACCAGACTGGAGGGGGTCAAGGAGAGAGTTGGTGCTCAGGTAATCGGTGAGTCTTTTGTAGACAAGGCATTCAAGAAGTTTAGGGACATATGAGAGAAGGGAGATAGGACGGTAGTTAGAGGTCCAATGAGAGTTTCTTTAGGATAGGGAGAATTATGGCATGTGTAAAAGCTGAGGGGTATTTACTAGTAGAAAGGGAGAGTTAGGTTAGGGCAGGGGCCAGGATGGAGGAATGGGCACGGAGTAGGATCAGGGGGATTTGGGCCAAGTGGACAGGTAGTAGATGGAGATGATGAGAGAGGAGATAAGACTTCGTCCACAGTATGAGGGCTGAGAGACCAATGATGATTGATGAGCAGAAGGTGGCAGGGGCAATATTATCCAAAGCCAAGGAAAGAGAGTGGTTTAACATGGTGGCAGCTTCTTCTGGGAAGGTGATTTTGGAGAGAGCGGGGGTGAGGGACACAGATTAGTTTGAGAAAAGGTTGTGGTCAAGGTTACGGATATCTCTCTGCCATTGACCAGGTCTGGGATGTGACAAGGGAGGGCAAGAGTTCAGTTAGGGTTGAAGGTGATAAGGTTATATCAGAAAGGGGAAATGGTGAGTTGTCAAGGAGGGTGAGGTTGCAGAGTTTAGAAAATATCGGGTCTAAAGTGTGTCCGGCTATGTGTATGGGGCCATTGATGTTCTGAGTGAGTCCAAATGAGGAGGTATTTAGGAGCAGTTTGGCTGAGGAGGGAAGGTTGGGTTCATCCATTGCAACATTAAAGTCACCAAGGATGAGGGTGGGCAGGTCATGGGAAAAAAAATGTGTGGGAGCCAGGATGCAAAGTTATCCATAAATTGTGATACTGGGCCAGGGGGGCAGTAGACAACAGCAACAATGAGGGGTAAGGGGCTAAAGAGAGACAGAGTGGACTTCAGATGAGGTGAAAATGAGAGAGGGTGGGGTAGTATGTACAGCTAGGTGAGAGGAGACCCACACCACCCCCTACTTTGTTGCCAGGTCTGGGGGTATGTGTAAAGTGCAGGCCTCCATAGGAGAGAGCAGCAGCAGAGGCAGAGTCAGAGGAGGAAAGCCAAGTTTCAGTGAGAGCCAGAAAGTTCAGAGACTTAGAAAGGAGAAGGTTGTGTATGGAGGTTATTTTGTTGCCAACAGGTCTGGCATTCCATAGACTGCCAGAGAGAGGAGGTAAGGACTTATGGGTAGGGTGAATAGGGATGAGGTTAGGAGAAGGCAGTATGTCACTGAGAGTATGGAAAGGGGAGGCTGTGTGGGGGACCAGGGTTGGGTGAGATGTCACCAGAGTATCAGTAGAGTAAAAAGGTGCAGGAGCACAGAGAGAAATAAGGCGTAGAGAGATGAGTTATCAGACTGGGGAGAACAGGGAGTAGTGCCAACAAGAGAGAGCAGGATGAATAATACATTTTTACAGATAATTGGGAACCATATGCATACATTAAACAATGTGGCAAACTGAAGTCAAAGAGAAGCAGTCCAGTAATATGGGTTTAAGTGAGGCTTGATCTGTTTTGTCTTTTTGCACTTTTAACCTCACTTTACTACTACATCGCATCAAGAGGTCTCTATATGCAATACAGGCACATTTTTGTGGTTTGTAGTTTGTAAACTTCAGAAAATGGTGGTACAGCCTATGTGTATTCCAGGCCCTACCTATTGCTGTTTCCTCAGTGTTAATCAAACTGCCACGGTGTAACAATAGTGTACAAATAATTATTTTTTCAAATAAACAGCAAACAATGAAATCTGAGGAAGTTTCTTTAATTAGGTAAAGAACAGAAGTGTAAGGCCCAGTACATTTAACCAAGTTTGGTGGCCAGTTCCTTGGCCTTTGCTTTCTCCAACTTGGCAATTCTAGCCACAGACTTGGGTCCCAGGATTCCTCCACCCCAGTAACGACGGATCTGCATCAGTATTAAAAAAAAAAAAAAAAAAAAAAAAAAAAAAAAAAAAAAAAAAAAATTTAATTCAGACATACAGAATTCCAAATAAAACAAACACAATAATTATGTTTTCAATACGGTTTTTTAGAGCATAGATACAGATAAACCAGTCATTTACATTTACCTTATTTGTTATGTTAACTGGACACAGGAAATGCAAAATTTAAAATGACAGAAGAGGGGGAATCCAAGTTGTGATAGTGTAAAACAGTTTATCCCACTTGTTACTAGACCGGAAACACCTTTGTTTTATGCACAAAAACCTGTTATACAAAATTCCTGTTCTCACTAAACTTTTTTGGACGTTCTGTGTCCACAGAACAGGGAAACAAAAAAACAGTCCTGGACAGGCTTGAAACCTGAAAGGGGCCCTTACCTTTCCAAACAGGTTTTTAGGTACACCAAGTAGTGATGTGGGCCATTTAGAGACAAAGGAATGCAAAGGAAGTGCTGTGTTAGTTCTGCCAGACAGGTATTTCTAAAGGCCTGGTGTTCCCCTTAACCCTAAAGGGAAGAGCTTCCTCAACCCTCTTAAAAACACACACACATTGGTCTTGTTGCCAAATGCAGACTTGTGACAGGTTCCTTCCATCACCAGCAAAGCAGTTTTACAGGCTGCCAAAATTAGGAAATGCCCAAATTCTGATTGGTTATGATACTCCAAAATCATTTTACTAGACTACTACTTCATAGTAGCCAAGCACCATTTCAGACCTGTAGCAGTTTGTTGGACTCACCACAGACTCAACCACTCCAATATAAGTGAACGGGAGCAGCTTGGACTTTGCTTTTGGCTGCAGCTGTTGTGGTCTGAATATCAGCACCAGAGCCTACAGTTGCATGCAGATCTTGTTGCCCACCACATGGTTTGCCTTTCCCAGCCACAAAGTTTGCTATGTGCCTGGGAACTGTCAGCCATTTGGTTTCATACATCTGAAGTCAGCCTTCGTGCTTTCCTATCCATGCTCAATATATCCATTTACAAAGAATGAAAGCAACACATTTTCTCCATAGAGATCCATAAGGCATATTCCACCAAAATCCTAAAAACTTAGTGTATTCAATTCAAATCTAGATTCAGCACCCCATACTCTCCCCCTTTTCCAGAAAAAAAAAAAAAAAAAAAAAAAACACTTAACTAAACAAGCAGGTCAGAAATTACTTGGATGGAAATAGACCAGGTACTGCCATGACTGTTGTGTATTAAAGGAGCTAACAGAACAAGCAAAATTTAATGACTAACTTTAAAGACTTGCTGTAATTCCTTGTAAAGGAAAGTTGCAGGCAGCCACAACACAAAACTTAACTATATATTGAAGGTGATCTCATCAGATTCTGTTGCAACATTTCTGGAACTAAATAGATTCCCTTTTAAAGATTCTAGTCACAAATCTTTTGAAACTGGAGGCGAGAAAAGCCATCAAATGACAAACCAGGGGACAAGGAAAATTATTTTATAACTCCAGCAACACAAGCATGCACAATATCAATGACTGATCAGACAAACACTTCTTGCTTAAGCTCTCACCTCATCATGTCTGTCATTGTAGTTGGTCTTTACAGCTTCCACCAGCTTGGCAAGGGCTCCCTTGTCCTCACTGTAAAATAAAAAAAAAAAAAAAAAAAAGTTGCGATACTCCATACTTGACTGTACCAAGTACAGAATTTTTGACTGCTCAGGGTTAAAAAGCTCTGAAGGCCACACTGACATTTCAGGTGAAGAAATTCATATGCATCATTGCCAGAAAAGGAACAAAATTCCTAAAACAGGTGGCAGATACTTACGGGTTGACTTGTGTGAAAGCGAGGCTGGTGCAGGTTTTTCTGAGCACCAATCGCCCCAGTCTGGCTTTACCCTTGACGATGCAGTAGGGTACTCCCATCTTACGACACAGGGCAGGGAGGAAGACCACCAGCTGGAAGATACAAAGATAAGTCAAAGCCCTGCTCTATAAGATATCTGCTCAGGGTTAAAACGATCAAATTTACTCTTCACAGCCGAATCAAGTGAAGATTAAATTCAAAACATCATTGCAACCTATGGTCTCTAAATATTTCCTTGATCATTTACATGTTTACTTCAGTCTCATGACAGAAATAAATTGGACCCCTCTAGTTCCACTATAAACTGATGTACTAGAAGGTAGAAGTGGAGGAGATACATTCCCAATTACATCCACAAACTTTTTTATGCAACAAGGATAGTTTATTATCTAAGCCTTTATTTAAAGACAACCCAGCAGTCTAAGGTTATTTAGAAGTTAATACCACTCTAAATGAATTTATCTGGTCTCTATGATGACTATATGTGTGTACCCATCTACCTTAGCATCAGAAGGCAACGTATTATTTAGAATAATTTCCTTACCATTTTTAAAGAACATTATTCACCTGGCAGTTTTCACTGTCAAGTCAGACTGACTGCAGGATACGTGAAGCACCATGACTGCTTAATGCCCAAATTATTGGTCAATATGGTAACTGGCCAGCTACAAACAATGCACCAATACCAAGAAGTACCACAATGATGTACACACCTCAATAGGATCCACATCGTGGGCGATCACCACCAGCTGGGCTTTCTTGTTCTCCACTAGAGTTGTCACCGTGTTGACACCTACAAATATATTGACACTTGGTATCTAGTCTTGTTAGGAGACCTTTAAGGGGGGCTATGATCACCCTGTATAAATATATAAATGGTCCATATAGAGAACTCTTCCCAACCATTCACTTTGAGATCATTACAAAGATCAAGAAGGCAATCTTCATGTCTGGAGGAAAAGAAGAAGTTTAAGCTGCGGATAATGAAGGGATTCTTCACTGTAAGGTCTGTGAAAATGAGGAATCGTCTTCCTCAGGAAGTAGTTTCAGCAACTACTATAGATTGCTTTAGGTAAAAAGCTGGATGTTTTTCTAGAAGCACAGAATATAACTGGGGATTAAGGATTTAAATTAAAGATAACAGACTGTGGTTCCAGGGACCATCCAATTGCCTCATGGAATCAGGAAGGAATTTTTTTCCCCTGTTGAAGCAAATTGTACCAGGGATTTGTTTGCCTTCCTCTGGACCAACCATGTCTTATAGGGTTTTATATCTGGGATATGTTTATTTCCCCAGTGGTTGAACTTGATGGACTTATGTCTTTTTTCAACCTAACCTAATGTAAGTATGTACCCCTACAAAATGGTCAATGCTGTTAAAAAGCCTGTCTTTAGATACACACTTTTCAGGTGAAGAAATTCAGACATTGCATGACAAACCAGAACAGAAGGCATTGAACCTGCAGCCACACAACACCTACCTGCTCTGATGACTGGGGGCCTCTTGGTAGGGACATCCGGTTTACCAGCAGCTTTCTGCTCTGCACGGGCCAGCAAACGTTGTTTTTTCTTTTGCTTGCTCTCTGGCCTGTATTTGTGTGCCAGTTTAAAAAGCTGAGTGGCTGTAGAAGGGGGGGGGGGAGAAAAACCACTTCATTAATAGATGATTCCTTAGCTATAGCCTCAGTCTGTGCACCACCAATCTTTGTGGAAGAGTGTAATCACAGCTCTCAAGATAGCAAATATTACTTACATCATTTGCACAGCACCAACACATCATTTACAAACTGATGTCTGCAGCAAAACTCTTACTTGCTTACATGAACTAAATCAGCGATGTATTGCAGCCAGGAGATAAGCAAAAAAGAGGAAAGTAGTCAGCAATAGCAGAATTGTTTAGTAAGATTAGAGCGGCCTATGCCTTAAGGAACCAGCATTCCACTAGATCAGGGGTCAGCAAACTTTTTGGCTACTAGGCCATTTTAGGAGGTCAAGAAGGCACACTAAGCTGAACTCTCTCGAGTCCCAAGCTGATGGCTCTGCCCTCCCACCAGGAACACCCCTGAAGAGAACATTAAATTTCTAACACACAGTATCTAATGGGAGTTTTTTTTTTTTTCTTTATATTATTCGGCCGCCGGTCTAATGCCTTTTCTACAGCCCTCAACGTTCTGTGTATGAAGGTTACCAACATCTGTGCCACACAGCCACAAACCCACATCCCATGTGCAGAGCAGCAGCCTCAGTCACCTGTCTGTCGGTCCAGAGCCTGAGTGAACTGGTTGATTGCAGGTGGGACCTTCAGGCGTTTGTACAGAATAGATCGCTGACGCTGGAGCCTGATGTAGCGAGGCCATTTCACGAAGCGAGTAAGATCTCTTTTGGGCTGGACATCTTGGCCTGCAGGAAGTCAGTCATCATTAATATTATTAATAAACAGGATTTATATAGCATCAACATATTACACAGCGCTGTACATTAAATAGGGTTGCAAATGACAGACTAATACAGACAGTGATACAGGAGGAGAGGACCCTGCCCCGAAGAGCTTACAATCTAGTAGGTGGGGGAAGTATCACACAATAGGAGGGGAGATATGTAGTGGTGGGAAGTAGTGATAGTTTCAAATGACAGAAGACGACGGAGAGAGCGGCAGGGGGAGTATTTTTTTTCTAGGTCAGAAATGTAAGTGGGACAATAACTGTGTAGGGATTTGAAGGCAAAGCACAGGAGCTTAAATTTGATTCTAAGGTGAAGTAACAATTATGTAAAAAGCATGGCTCAAAGGCCAATTTGATTTTGATGGAGCTGAAATCCACCTACTGCTAGATATGTTCAGGCACACTGAAGACGCACCTGCTACTTGACTTGAACAGTTCGCAACTAATACTAATAACTTTACTCCCTCAAGTAGGTAGGTCCATTGCTTGGTGGGAATTAAGGGAATTCCCTAACATTAAGATATTTACTATTACAAGTTTTACAGTATATTCTTCTTTTTCTGATTCTTTCCTCTTTGCTTAGTTCTTCATCCCCATTTTGTTTTTGCTTCTACACCACCTCCCCCCATCTCTTATCTCTACCCTTATTTTATTGATATATTGATTTATTCTTACCTCATGGCCCATTTAAATATACTCTCCCTTAATACCAAGGCATTAAATATTACTGAAATGTGGACTGCTCTTCTGTGTGATTTATGCTAACAAACTGTACATATTACCTTTCTACAAGAAACAGACTTCAGGAGAAGATCCCGAAACTCACAGACCGATACTATACCTGGGCATATCTTGGGTCCACGTCTGATGCCAGAATCAGGGGAGCGAATGTTGTACTCTCTAAACACTGCTGGCAATTTAAAGACCAATGGTCAGACCAATTAGGATACTGATGGTAGAATGCTTTTTCAGAAAGAATTCACTAATTGTATTTCATTTGCATATGCAAAAGTTTATGCACTTAATCATCCCAAACATGAATTTTTGGAGACAGCATTTCAACACTTATCATAATTCCTAGAGGGAATTCTTGTCTCAGGAGGAGACTTCAATGTATTCCTAGGTCCGCCTAATGACTTCTAGCCACCAGTATGCCATGCCTCTATCCTACAAGGTTAGAGACCTTCAAAGGATTTTTTTTTATTCTACTCTCTTGTTCGCAAGTCTTTTATGAGGATTGACTCTTTTTAACCCAATTTGGCATTAGAAACATTACCCTTTCTGACTATGCACCCATTCACCAAGTATATGTATTCCCTAGAGGAGACAAATTATGACACTCGTATGGGAGCTTGCTTCAGGACCACTTGATATTATTAAATCTAACTGCACAATGACATCTCATTTTTGAGCATAATTCTACTCCAAATGTACACTCAGCAGTCAACAAAAACCTTTCATGAAGGGGACCCTGATTAGCCAAGGAACATGTTGCAAAAAAGAGCATGAGGTGTTTGTATAATATTCCTTTTGCAGGTAATCAGATTCTAGAATTCTCTTACAATAATTTTTGCTGACCTTTACTCCAAATTGCTAGTAGCAACCAACAGGGAGGAGAGTGGGGGAGGAGGAGTTACCATTGAAAGAATCTTAAAAGTAGCGGTCAGACAGATAGGAAGCAAACCAAGAGAGAGCAGTGTCACTAATACCAATGGAGTGCATGATTTGTATTAGAAGGGGGTGATCAACAGTGTCAAAAGCAGAGGAAAGATCAAGGAGAAGAAGCAGGGAAAAGTTGCCTTGAGACTTAACTCTGATGAGGTCATTGGCCACTTTAGTAAGGGATGTTTCGGTGGAGTGGGCAGCTCTAAAAACAGACTGGAGGGGGTCGAGGAGAGAGTTGGTGCTCAGGTAGTGGGTGAGTCTTTTGTAGACAAGGCATTCATAAAGTTTAAAGACATATGGCAGAAGGGAGATAGGACGGTAGTTCGAGGGTAGGGAGGGGTCCAGTGAGGGTTTCTTTAGGATAGAGAGAACTAGGGCATGTTTGAAAGTGGAGGGGTACTTACAAGTAGAGAGGGAGAGGTTGAATGTTTTGGTTAGGGCAGTGGCCAGGGTGGAGGAATGGGCACGGTGTCATGAGAACAGTATGGGTGCACCAATGTACCATCTACAAAACCATATAGGACTACAGATAGCTGATGCTTCATGTCAAAGAGCTGAATGCATCACTATAGAACCACAGCCATAAAAGGTGTTAAATTGATGATGCTCAGGGGGCTTCACATGGCATGAAATATTAGGTGGCCCCTGATAATTTCTTATAAGTTGCAGCCACTGACTGTCCTCTACAGGTGTGTTAGATTATAAAGTTAACTCACCAATGCCAAAGTTCTTGGGCCTCTTCTCAAAGAGAGGGTTCACCACCTTCTTGGTTTCAGCCTTCTTGACCACAGAAGGGGCTGGAGCCACCTTCTTCCCCTTTGCCTTCTTTCCTTTAGGCTGTCAGAGAGAAGAGCAAAACTTAGAAAAATGACAGCACAACAACCAAAGACCAATCAGTGATCTTGGTGGCCATGTGCAATTAGGGATCATATAGCAAATATTGGGTCATCATCTGCACCTATTCTAGAGACTCAAAGGGCAAAATTCTAACCTGCATTTTAACATTTACCAATCTAGGCCAGTACATTGACATGTTAATACATGAAGCAAGAAGAGCCATTGCACATGACAACAGCATGCAGTCTACAGTAACAGGTTAAGTGTGAGATGGCATGGTGTTATTTATCTGGAAACAAAGTGCGCAGGAGAAGCAGAAATTAATACAAAGGAAATCACACAGCAGCGTTCAACACATATGATGGAGTATTTAGAGATACAAGAAAATACAGAAACAGGCCAGCATACAGAAAACATAGCACAACACAGAATGCACACGCTGCATACAGAGGGGACAGATGCAGACAGCACACACGTAGCAGCCACGGCCCGTACAACATAATAGTCAGAGGAGACGCGGGCAGCACACTACAAACTGGGCGGACAGACACTCCGGCATACTGAGAACCGTGCGGGGAGACCTCCTTTTTAGCGGCACTTTCTGACACAGTCTTCCCCTCAGAACCGCAGCAATGTGGAGGAGAGTACTCTAGAACACAGCAGTCTAGCACTGAGCTCCAGCCTGGGCAACATTACGAAGGATGGCGATAGATCGTAGAAGCCACAGAACCAGCACAACACTCACCATGGTGAATAGGGAAGAGAAAGGAAGTTTGAAGAATTCTGGGTATTATAAATATCCTGGGCCGGATGACGCGAGACTTCACTCACATCACTGGGAGGAGTGCCATCTAGCGGTGAATGACTGGAAAACCAGTGCTATGTTTTGCTTACAACACAGAGCACCATCGGGCGGCAGAAAGAAAGAACAGCAGCTTGAGCGCCATGCTAAGGCACGCTAACTGTGTTTCCATAGTACAGCGCTCAGCCCTTAGCCCTCCTCCTTCATCCGTGCCTTTCATTGTGCTCTGCTCCGCCTGTTCCGGTGACAATCATCAAATAGCGCATTGTTGCTGGTGTAATTTCGGCTCTGGTCAGGGAAAAGAAAAAAAGAGGTCGATGGCATAAAATGTGGTTTACATTGTGCAATACTTTATTTTGTTTTATATTTTGCATACAAATTAATAACATCATATAAAATGCTTTGCCTAGGTGGCCTTGGGTCAGTGGCTTAATTTTTTTCCCTCTTCAGGGGTAAAAGAAAATGCCTTGGTGTTAGTGATCAAGTAAAAATTGCCCCGCTGTTGGTACATACATTGTAATCAGTGACAACCCCTACAAAGAACCCTGGGACTTTATTAAATATTATTGGGATAGTCTTGCAGCGTTCAGGACTGTTGGGTGGCGGAGTATATTTATGTGTAGTGATGTCATATTGCTCCTCTCTGCTCCTTCAGTTACATCATGGCCCTGATTCATCAATGAAATGTGCGTACATAGGCACCAGTCAGCGACCTCTATTAGCGCGAGTCGGGCCTGTGTTTTAGTGAACTCACCTGCCGGTTTCCTGCAAAGATCTCGAATACGCCAATTAAGGCAATTATTTTTCAGCTGCGCGATTCAGGAGTAGATATTAAGCTCAATGATGAGGTGATAGCAATTGATTAGCGCACACCTGCGCTCTGTTCTGTGCTCATCTCCAGTCCATTTTATAGGTCAGTTTGAATCTTTAATGCTTGATGTTTTTTTGTGTTACTTTTTTATGTTACATTCTACTCATTCACAAACTTGCTTCATTTATAGTTACATTTGTTGCACTTCTTGTTACTTTTTCTTTTGGTTGCAACACCACAAACTAATTTCTATCAAGCTGGATATATACTAAGTGGCACTTTCAAATATGTCATCACACAATAGTATGAGTGTAAAAAATATGTGAACAAACATTTGTGACCTGAATAAAATTTCATTCTAGTTTAACTTTAGAGAAATCAAATATTTTAGTAAAGGATTATAGGCAAACGTGTTATAATACATGTATTAGGGAACATTTAGTGATTTCACTTGTGTGTGTATGTCAAAATACATTTAAATGCATATAAATACATATGTATTTTCATAAGTACTATTATAACTGGTGTGTGTGTGTGCCTGGTTTGTAATGCCAGTTTCGGTAGTTTAGCAATGTGTTGTCATTTTTTCCACAAGTATTGAGTACAAATGTCTGCATGGTTTCCACAGCAAACTCCTACTTGACCCCCCTCGTTGCCTTTGTCCCATTGTCACATATTGGTATTTGAATGTATTATGTACATAGTCCTTTTCTGAATAAATTGTCATGATTTTATTTTTTTTTTATAGTCTGACATTTGCACTCATGTTGATTTGTCCCCACACAACTCCTGTGTTCATTTGTAGTATTGCTAAAGGTTTGTTGTCATTGTGCTGTGCTGCCTGATCTTAGCACTATTGTATACAAACACACTTCCACTTGCTGTCCAAACTGGTTGTCAATTAGTTGTCCAGCTGAGTTGCATACTAGCTTAAAAACAATCACAATTGTCTTTTTAAACTGTGTGTCCTAGGAGATTGGAAAGGAGATCACATAACAAACCCCCCAAAATACAAACAACATTTTAGAAACAACTTTATTCAAAAGAAAGATTTGCTAAAAGGTCACGATAAAATGTAAAAACACAACAAAACCAAAAAAAAAAAAAAACACATCAAAATGGCCCAACAAATATTGCATTCAAAAAATACTTACCAAACCAATATGCAAGTTTGCCCTATCAAGGGAGGAAAACTGGGTTAGAAAATATATTTATGCAGGACAAACATTTCAAAGTGGTAATAAAGGCAGAATTTTGCAATCAAACAATATGGCCACAAACACAATAACATAGCACTAACATTGACTTCAAAATTGCAAAATGGACACTGAAACATTCAAAGTAAAAAAATAAAAATAAAAAAGAAGCTATTGTGCTAAATGGTAAGCAAAGTATCAAATGCAGCAACATAGATTAATCTTTTGACGCGCTTAGCAGCCCTTTTAGACAGCCGTTGTTCGCAACAACTTCACCGGGGTCACTGCAGGGTACTTTATTGCCTAAAAAGAGAGCGGCTCCTTTTATACAGACGGCATGGCTAACATTATAATAATATAATTTTTACTTCGAATGGCATGGTATGGTGTTGTTTTAAAAATGATGTATGCTAATCCGTTTTACATGTTTCTGTATATATTTAATAAACTATTGTTTTGAATAAAATAAATTACTAATCAATAAAAATAAAATTTAAATAAAATGTGGTCATCTTTTTTATATCATCTATATAAGGCGTCACAAAATTCAATAAAATGTTTTGTAAAGTGTAAAAATTTTAATAAAGTCTTTTTATTATTTTCAATATAATAAATCTACTTTCTTGAAATGACGCAATTTCATTTAGTATATAAACTACCCATGAGGAAGCATTAGGGTAGTCGGTCTTAAAATCGGTGTCTAAAATGCCTGCAAAAAATGAAATATTGAGAAAACAGTACTACACACCAAAAGCCGTCGGTTCTTACGGTGGTGTTGATGCCTTATTCAGGGAATACCCTCATACATGGAATACCTTTGAGCCTGGGGATGGTGTTTTTTACATCGGTCGACGAGATGATCCGATCAAAGAATATTTTGTTAAATCGGGTTATTACGCCAATATGAATGAATTGATCAAAGCCATTATTAGCAAACTTGACACCTGAACAATTGAGACTAAGATACGACGAGATTGAAAGAACTGTTCTTGTAACTAAGTCGGCTGTGTACAAGTTTATGCCCGGGGAAAAGTTAGGCCGTATACTGGGCCTGGTGGGACATATGCGCGAACGTTCGAAAAAGAATTTAGAGGATGCGACACACATCGTTTTGCGTTACAATGAATTTGGAGTGCCTGTTGTAACAACTGGCCATATAACAGAGGTTTCGGTGGATGATGATTCAGGTTTAACAAAAGAGAATGATGCTTTATCTATACAGAAACATTTTTACCCAGATATTAAGGCGGGGTTTTATACGATGTTTGTTTATACTGATATAATTCAACATCAGCTTGTTGACGATAGTTATGTACAACTTTTAAGAACTGTGGAGATTAATGGAAAAAATGGTGACACCGTTACACAAAAGTATACTAGGCCTGACTATATCCCACTCTGCAAACAACACTTTGACACCATTACAGTTTCGATACTATCAGATCAAGCTAAACCAGTTAAATTGAAATACGGAAAAACGATTGTTCGATTACACTTTAGACCGCGTGCGGTGACGACGTATTAAAAATGCTGTCCCAGAGAGTGTACGGCGACCCGGCTGCATATACCCATTATTACATGACGCAAGCCGGCCATGGTTTGGACGGTTTCCATGGCGATGAATTCATGCACGGCGCCGGCATCGCTGGACTATTTCGGGGTAGTTCCTCTGTTCAAGAAAGGTGTTGCCCTTGTAAAAACAGCGGCTAGGAACATCTCCAGAGACGTTGTCGCCACAGCATCGTCAGCCGCTATGGATAGAATAAATAGACCTAAGCATGAGCAGGAAGGCTCAGGTGTTGTACAAATTAGAAAAAAACAGCGGAAAAGAAAACGAGGTCTTGACGGCGTCATCCATCCCCCCTTTTATGAATAAAATAGCAACGTCTAAGAGGCGTCGGCAGCAGAAAGCAAGAAACCGCTCGCCGGGTGACATCTTCTAATTGCCCGCTATGGCTTTCGTACATGATGCCTCTGCTGAATACGCCAAACCAGAGTTGGATATCTTTCAAATACCACCCACGCAGACAAGTATTGAAAAATCGCTTTATGTAGAGGTACAGCCAATTGCGGCACTAGCAGACAATGCCCCGTTGGAGTTCTTCATCTCTGGGAGCGGGGAGTTCAAGTATCGCCCGCTGTAAGAATAGGCCACAGTCGCGCTCTGTTAACAGCTAACGCAAAGTACTCGGTCGATCGAGCATCTCTTAAAGTGTATAGTATTCCTGCTGGCACGCGCATATCGAACCACGAAAACCTCTTTCTCGGAAACATTCGAAAAACTGTAATACTAGCATTTGTGGACAACGACTCGTTTTCGGGTAATTACCAGAGAAATCCATTGTGCTTCAACCACTACAATGTAAACTATGTCGCCTTATATTTGGATGGACAGCAGATACCTGCAAGACCGTTTCAACCTAATTTTCAAGGTGCTTCAGCTGTTCGCGAATATATGGTCCTCGTACATATTTCGGGCAAGCAAAAGGCTGACAACGCTTTATCGGTGGATCGTTCAGAATTTTTGAATGGTTACACTTTATTCGCTTTTGATTTATCGCCTGATCAAGAACCTGGTGGACATTTCTCTCTGGTAAAAACCGTGAATCTCCGGGCTGAAATTAGATTTGCGGAACTTACGCAAAACAGTATTAACATGATTGTTTATTCAATTCATGAGAATATTATTGAAATAAATAACAGAAGAGAAGTATTGTATGATTTTCAAAAATATGAATAACTATGAAATTACTAGCGTTATTAAATCAGACTTTCATGCCCGGAGCATCTTTAAAGGTGTATTTCCATGTGATTTATTACCGGGAAACAAAGTCATCGACAGACCAGCGGCCTATATTGTAAACACGGAAAAAATGCATCAGCGGGGAAAGCACTGGATTTTAATTATATTATGTACGAATGATTCGTCTATTTTTTTTTGATAGTTATGGTATATCACCTGAAAATGAAATATTTCCTGATGAATTCATGCAATTTTTATCGCGAAATTCTGAGATTATAACCTATCAAAACAAGCAAATACAGGACACCTCTAGTTCAGTCTGCGGCAATTACTGCATCTATATCTTACATTGCATTGCTAAAGGGCTGTCTTTTGAAAATGTATTAGAAACATTCACAAATGATTTTAGAAAAAATGACCGCATTGTACGTGACTATGTAGTGAAGCGAATGAAACAATTATGTCTGCGTTGTTGTAATTACGATCAAACATGCATACCCTACTGTGATAATAAATAGATGAAACATTGAGCGACGTAAATAAAGATAATTTGTTTTAAACACATAAGACGCCTTTTATTTTATTTACAGTATTAAACATAATCGTAAATTGTTTTAAAATCCCCTGGACATGTCTGGACATGACTGGACATGTCTGGTCAATAGACGATAAATGGGTGGAGAGTGATTGGAATATAGGCGGGGGGTAGGGGGAGGGCTGTAGGCTGGAGATGGGCTGGATTAAACATAATCGTAAATTGTTTTAAAATCCCCTGGACATGCCTGGACATAAATGGACATGCCAGGACATGTCTGGTCAATAGCCGATTAATGGGTGGAGAGTGGGTAAAATATAGGAGGGCTAAGGGGGAGGACGGTAGGTGGGCGATGGGAGGGCTTTGGGAGGGGCATGGGAGGGATTATGGGTGAAGTAGGCGGAGAAAGGGGCGTGTCGAACTGTCACTTTTAGTTTGACGAAAAGTACATACGCTTTACTACATATATATATATATATATATATATATATATATATATGTGTGTGTGTGTGTGTATATATAGTGACACCAAGGCAGGAGTGAAGTAGCAGGTGGAAGACCCTCACCTGTGAGATAATTAATGAGGTAACACTGAGGGTGGGGATATAACCCAGAGCCAGGAGCTCAGTCAGGAGCCTAATTTGGAGAGACACAGACAGGGGTCTGTGCAGGCTCAGCCTGGCTTAGAGAGACACAGCCAGGTGGACTGTGTGTGAGAGAGAGAGAGCTCTGTTTGGAGACACAGACAGTTGGTCTGTAAGGGAGCTCGGCTGAGAGACTCAGAAAGTCGGTCTGGGTGAGTGAGCTCAAAAGTGAGTACAAGGTTGCTGAAAGCTTTGTTTGGAGCTGACAGGGAGCAGCCCTCCAGCTGATAGACAGGAAAGTCTGATGTATAGTAAGTGCCGGACAGGCAAGGTTTTCTTTTTGCTGTTTTTATTTTATTTGCAACCTTCAATAAACCTCGCTGCAAGCCAGCTTAGCACTTATACCTTGGTGTGTGATATGAGTTGGATGAACCAGACAAGTGTCCTTTGACCCCAGCAAAAGCGATCCTGAGCGAAACCCCTTACAATATGTCTATTTGACTATCTATCTATCTATCTATCTAGCAAACAGTGAAACACTCTACCTATCTGAGTACAGTAGATTTCAGGACTGCACAAATACAGTACAATCCAACAATCTATCTGACTAATAGTGTGAGTGTGACACAGTCTAACAAAGTAAAGCACTTTTTTTCCATTTGGCAAAGCAAGCCAAGCAGCAACAGAAAGGTTGTGATGCTATCAGCAAATCTCTGTCAGGAGTGGGAAATGCAGGCACGCCTTGGCCTTATATAGGCCAATAGCTGCCTGTGTGGCATGCAGTCACAGACAGCCAATCGGCTGTCTGCCACAACATACATGGAGGGGGCATCCCTGCTCTATATGGAGGGCACTGTGTATCATGGGGGAGGTCCCTACTTGTTTGAATGCATTGTGGGAGGGTCGAATTCGGGTATTCAAATGCAGCAAAATTCGGGTCCACCCGAATTCGAACGGTCATATTCTGGTCGAACATTAGGACGACCCGAATTTGAACAAGACTAGTGGCCACATACAGCCATTTCTGCTCTTCTACAATATCCCAAATGTTATTTCCACTGCTGCTATAAACAACTCTAAGAACACCATGCCAATAATTGTTTTCTGAGTGTTGTTTAGTTAAGTTCTAGAAACTATATAAATACTGGGTACAGGAAGCCTGAGTCATCAAGCCAAATCGGAAGCTCGCACGTGCGTAATCGTGATCCAGAATTAGATGCCAAAAACATATTTATCAACCAAATTTCGGCTGGCGTGAATACAATGGCACACATCCTACACTTAACCCTAAATAAAAATGTTTGGGCTGTTCAAATGTTTCAAACATATATATTAGCTATGAAATAAGCATATTTTTAAATGACCTATATATTATAAAAATATCGTTATCAAAAATGTTAAAATTTACACTAAACACACACATTTAATAAATGACTTGAACATTAAGGCCTACTTTCTTTTAATTTACTATTTTTTAGCTAGCTGTTCACTGGTGTACAAAATCATATCGATAAATGAATATGGAATGTCAAACTGTCAAAAAACAAACAGCCAAATTACATAGACTGCGCATGTACCAATTACATGCGAATACGTATCAGCTGTGGGCAAAAACATGAGCATATATAAGGGTGTTGTCTGATTTGCTTTTTTCCTTTGTCTGTTCTTTTGTTGTTGTTTGCTGTGTTCTACTAATCTATGTTGCTACATTTCATACTATACTATTATATATGGAATGCAATATTTGTTTGGCCATTTTTGAACTAATTTGGCTTTATATAGAAGTGTTGGTTTACATGTGTTTTTTTTATTTATTTTTTTTATGTAAATTTAGTCGTGTCTATGTGGTCTCTATATGTGACCTTTTTAGCAAATGGGTTTATTTTGAATAAAGTTTTTTGAAAAAGTTTGTAGCTTGTTTTTTAGGGGTTTAGGTGATCTCCTTTACAACCTCCCCGGACCTACAATTTAAAAAGTCAATTATGCTTGTTTTTAAGAAATTCCCTTCTATGAATTGTTTGAAAGGCTAAAAACAGCACAATTGGCTTATTAAAACTCAGTTGTTTGATGCGCATTGTTGTGCGCCAAGGCGTAACCGCTATGTGCGCGTGTTCTATCAGTTGTAAAATGCGCCGGCCAATTTTCCAGAGAAGGATCCTCATTCAGGTAAGTTTTTCTTTTTATGTGTATATTGTTTGTTTTGCTTCATGTGCACTAATGTATGTACATACATGCCTATATATATGTATGTATTCATTTGGGTGTGCATATACCATGTTTCCCCGATTATAAGCCATCCCCATTAAATAAGCCACCCCCGATTTTTGATAAAATAATTAAAATGAGGCACTCACCCGCGAATAAGACATCCTCCGATATCCGATCCTGTGTGTGTCTCCTCGATGCTGGCTGCAGTGTGTGTCTCCTCCTGGCTGCAGTGCAGAGCCAAACTGAAAGTAAGAAGCCGGCACACGCGCCCCCGCGATTCTGCTTATTTTTCATTTTTACCTAAAAAGGGGGGGCTGTCTTATTTGATGGCCCTGCCTTATCATCGGGGAAACACGGTAGTACTATTTGATTTGTGTAAACACCTAAATAGTGCATACACTCCACTATTTATCAGCATTAAGTTAAGTAACAACACAATATCTGTTCATTTCTAAGAGTGCCTGACCCTGCTTGTGAGCTTGGCAATCAATGTGGTTTGATGTTGTGCTTGGCAACCTGGACCTCCTTCCATCACCATTAGGTGTGTTAGAATGAGTATGCAACTCAGCTGGACAACTAATTGACAACCAGTTTGGACAACAAGTGGAAGTGTGTTTGTATACAATAGTGCTAAGATCAGGCAGCACAACACAATGAGAAACCATCATAAACAAACCTATAACACTACTACAAATGAACACAGGAGTTGTGTGGGGACAAATCAACATATGAGTGCAAATGTCAGACTATTAAAATTAAAAAAAAAAAAACAAAGAAATAAAAACCATGACCATTTATTTATAAAAGGAATATGTACATAATACATTCAAATACCAATATATGACTTTGAAAATGGGACAAATGCAACGAGTTGGTTCAAGTAGCAGTTTGGAGTGGAAGCCATGCAGACATTTGTACTGAATATTTGTGGGAAAAAATGACAAAACATTGCTAAAGAATTGGTAAACAACAGAAACCGTCATTACAAACCAGGCACAAAAACATTGCCGCAAAAGATCTCGGCTCTTCACTTTGCGCCTGGAGATCATAGGGAGAAGACGTGTCCCCAGGAGCTGCGGGGACTAGCTGGACGACGAGGGACGACAACGGAGCAAGGTAAGTGGGGTTTTTCTTAGCTTAAAGCGACTCCGAGTGTGACTCGGGATTACCGCTTTTTGAAAGTAAAATCCACCCCGAGTCACACTCGGGATTAACGCTAGGGGGGTTAATCACTTCCCGCCCCCTCCACAAACCAGTCCAGTTAAAATAGTAATATTGAATATGCATATGTATTTATATGCATTTTAATATATTTTGACATAAACACACAAGTGAAATCACTAAATGTTCCTTGATACATGTATTATAACATCTTTGGCAACAATCCTTTTTTCAAATAAATGATTTCTGTAAAGCCAAACTAGAATGAAATTCGAATCAAATCGCAAATGCTTGGTGACCTCTTTTTTTACATTCATACTATTGTGTGATGACATATAAAGTGCTAATTAGTACATATATACAACTTGATCTAAATTAGTTTGCAGTGTTGCAAGCAAACCAAAAAGTATGAAAACAGTGCAACAAATGTAACAATAAATTATTAAATTTTGTTAATGAGTACAATGTAACCTAAAAAAGTAACACTTACCCAAAAGAAGATGAAGCATTAAAGATTCTAATTGACTTGTAATGGACTGTAGATACGCACAGAACAGGGAGCAGGTGTGCGCTAATTAATTGCAATGACCTCACCATTGACAGCTTAACAGATCCTCCTTAATCGCACATCTGTAAACTGATCGCCTTAATTAGCGTATTCTCGACCCCATTGCTCATTTATCAAGGCAGGAATTCGGCTAGCAAGTAAAGATGAGTATACTAGCACTCGGCTCAGACTCTGGCTTGTGGAAATACGCCTCGTATATCGGCGCATATATATGCGCAGCGAGCTTACACGCACTTGCTTGATAAATCAGGCCCTATGTTTTTGGCAGTTTAATTCTTAAATAAAAGAAGGGGAGATATGGAGTAATGGGTAGTAGTGAGTGTTTTAAGAGACAGAAGAAGACGGGTAGGCAAGTCTGAAAAAGTGTGTTTTGAGTGCTCTTTTAAATGAGTGGAACGTAGGAGCAAGCCGAATGGGACGAGGAAAACCATTCTAGATAATCGGGGCAGCTCTGGAAAAGTCTTGGAGCCGTGCGTGTGATGAGGTTATGAGTGAAGAGGATATATGACAGGTTGTACTGCCAGTAAACACTGGGAACTGCTGGAAGCTTAGAACTGTGTTATATTTTGTATGTTATAATATTTAGGTACATACAAATACTACAGAACCTCTTTGCACCACCTGTAGAAAATAGGGTATTGTTTTATGACAAGTCAGTAATTTTATATTTGTAAAAGTATTCTGTATTCCCAAAGGCAGCTGATGCTGGGAGATGAGGTGACCCCTCTGGTAGATTGCAGCCTTTGCAATAAACCAATATTATTTATGGCATGTCCATCGATCATCCAACTTCCAATTCAGCCTAACATTGGACATGACAATTCTGTGTTCCGTATAATACTTTATGGCTTTCAACCTTGGATCAAGCAAAACAAAATCTCAGAAATAATTACCCTCACACTTAGAAGTTGTGATTGTGTTTATTAAATAAAGACAAGCCATGTATTTGTATAACATCTTCCTAGCAACCTCTGAGATCTTCTCACCAGCACAGGGTGTAAACTGGTGAAATGAGTGACAGTGCTCCCATATGGCAAGCTGCTATTCGATGTAGTTATGGCATATCGGTATCTCTGTCCTCAAGTAAAAGAATTCTTTCTGCCGTCTTCTTAACCCTTCACACCTGTCTTACTTTTCTCTCCACTCTCCTCTCACTTCCTGGACACTCTCTGTGTGACCTGTTAGCCTTTGTGTTGTAAGCTACAGTGTGTGTGAGCCAAACTAACTCCCACTTGCCCTTATTTATCAAGTGAATGTGCGTAAGCTCGCCACGTAAGCTGGTTTGTTGGTTGGGGGGGGGGGGGGGGAGAATACTGGGGGGGGGGGGGGCATCAGAGTTTGCTTGGATGGTATACATTGATGTGACTTTTTGTAATCTTCAATATTGTTAGCTTCATCTGTTGCTGCAATGTTTTTGTGCCTGTTTCAAAATTATGGTCTCTATTGGTTAGCAGTTCTTCAAACTGTTTTCTCACAATGTATATGTAGTCAGGTTTTGTCATTTTATCCACAGATAATTAGTACAAATGTCTGCATGGTTTCCACTACAAGCTGCTACTTGACTCCCCCTCGTTGCCTTTGTCCCATTCTCAAAGCCATATTGTCACATATTGGTATTTGGATGTCTTATGTAAGTTTTTCTTTTAAGAATAAATTGTCATGGTTTTTATTTATTTATTTTTTTAATAGTCTGACATTTGAGTAAGCTGTGGTTTTCCTTTAACATATTGATTTGCTGCCACTGTTCTACAGAACTCCTCTGTTCATTTGTGGTAGTGTTATAGGTTTGTTGTCATTGTCCCGTGGTGCCTGATCTTAGCACTATTGTATACAAACACACGTCCACTTGCTGTACAAACTGGTTGTGAATTAGTTGTCCAGCTGAGTTGCATACTCATTCTAACACACCTGATGGTGATGGAAGGAGGTCCAGGTTTGCTGTACAAACTGGTTGTGAATTAGTTGTCCAGCTGAGTTGCATACTCATTCTAACACACCTGATGGTGATGGAAGGAGGTCCAGGTTGCCAAGCACAACATGAAAGCTCATTGATTGCCAAGCTCACAAGCAGGGTCAGGCACTCTTAAAAATGAACAGATGTTGTGTTGTTGCTCAACCTAATTTTGCTAATTAAATACTGGGGACTTTCAGGGACAAATCCACTTTGTGCCAAACATATTTTCTTGCTTTTACCAGCCTTTCAGGGTGTTTATGCAGTTTGAATGGCATTTTAGACCTTGGCCCACTATACTTTCATTTACTTACATCAGCTTGGTAGTGGAAGCACATAAAGGTGGATTCCTCCTTTAACCAGAAACAATATCATCCATTAATGTACAGTAGTCTATGATGCAACATTCCAGGGGCTTGCCAGCAAAGGTTCCCAGCAAAGGGATGTTAACATCCAGTTACAGAATGGATTCAATTTTTAGGATGTGTTAAACACTTAAGTAATAATAAATAAGTTAAATCATGTTTTCTTGGCAACTATGTAGGAAAAAGGGAGAATGGAAACTACCTGTCACAACACACTTTTAAAAGGCCATTTCAATAGCATTTCCCTTGTTGCTCTCAATCCTTGACAGCACCACCACCATGCACTTTCCCTCATGATTTACCACCATTGATGGAAGGTAGGCTTCATATCTAAAAATATTATGCTTCTAGGTAAACATTGTTTGATTTTTTATCCTGTTTGAATTCGTAGCCATATATCTTTGAAACATTTGCATTTTTTCTTCTGTTGAAACACCTCCCTTTTTATAAACACTTTATATGATAATTAACTAACCAGTACTTCATCACACACTTTTCTCCAGCATCTGACCAGATGTGACTATACTTCCCACATATTGGACCAGATTCATCAATGAAATCCGCGCTCGCTGGACGCGCATACGTTCGCGCTTCCAGCGAGCCGGTTTTCCACGGTCCGGAGTCGAGTGCGCTCGTACACTCGCCCCCTCACTGCCAGCCAGATTCCAGCCTTGATAATAATGAGCAATAGGGGTCGTGAATCTGCCAATTAAGGCGATTAGATTTCAGCTGCGCGATTAAGGAGGATCTGTTAAGCTCAATGGTGAGATCATAGCAATTAATTAGTTTTAAACATTTGAACAGCACAAACATTTTTTTTTAGCGCTCAGAGTATTATGTGTGCCATTAGAAAGAATGATTTTTTAAGGGAACAGTGACTTTTAATGCAAGCTCGCCAGTGTAAAGATGCCAGAGATGCGCGGCTCCGGCCGCGAGCTCATTCAGTTGCTGAATTGCGCGACGGCTTACGATTTCGGATCGCGAATACGAATGCGTGAGCGAGCTTCCGATTTTGCTTGATGAATCAGGGCCATTGAATTGATCCCTGTACTTATATGTTTTATAAATTAAAAAACTGTGAGTATAGCTGTTGAACTATGATTATAAGATTCATTTGTATTGGGATTTTCTAATCTGCAACTATACTTGTTCACAGTATTTTTTATATGTAAATAGTTCAATATTCCCACAATCTTGTATACTTTCAGTGATTTATGATGTAATAGGTATTTTATAAGTGCACAAAGTAGGTATTTACTCACTGAATTTCATTATCCTTTCATATACATGTTTATATTATTACTCAATACCGAGTTACTGGAATCTTTATGCATATTATGGGTATGTGCAGTTACACCCTGCGGTCCACATGTCCCCTAAAGAAGCCATTATAGGCGAAACACGTCAGAACACAATATTCAAGCATACAATTGTAAAGTTTGTATTAGTCAGGGATTTCATGGGTTTAGAACACCAGTTCCAACAGATCCCCCCTTGCAGCCTTGCATAGGGGATGGGACTCTTGGATTTTGATTTATATTATGATATGCATATGTATTTAATGTGTGTTATATGATTGTTAATATAACTTCCCACACCCTACAATTCTTACAATTTGCCTACAAACCCCAGTTTTTTCTTGTCTGTATTCTCTTTTATTGACAACTAGATGGTGCTGGATTGTATTTTTCATGCTTTTCAGGCTGCATAAGCAATGCTTGGCATAATCTAGATATTTGCATGAATATGTATGTATGAACCGTGAAAAAAACAAGAGGAAGAGAAGGCTGCACACTTTCCTTAACCCCCTGAGCGGTAATCCCGAGTGTGGCTTGGGGGGAAAAAACATGTTTAAAGCGGTAACTAGGGATGAGCGAGTGAGATGTGTAAGTTCGATCTCGCGACGAATTGGGCCTTTCTCGCTTACCGAACATTTAAGCCAGAATGGCCTTATGATTCTGAGGCCATGAGATTGTGTTCTTGCCTAAAAAACAAGGGAAAAAGCAGGGGGCGGGAACGCCCCCTATTTCCTGCGGGAATGGCGCGGTTGGGAGAAAATCATTTGCTCCCAGGATGCACAGCAAGGCCCAGCAGCCCAATCATGAGAGATCTGAGCACAGGCATATATACAGGGAAGGAGGGAGGGGTTAGTCACTCCATCTTGTGTTCTGGGTGAAGGATAGAAGCAGGGAGAGACAAGGATTGTGACAGGGACAGGTTAGGAGCCTTCTGTATATATACAGATATTGCAGTTTTTGATGCTACCTGGTCCTATTTAGCAAAGAAGACCATTTGCTGCAGAAAAATTTCTAAAAATACTTTAAAAAAAAACGATATTTCAGTCTGATACCTCTTGCTATTTACCAAAAAAAAGGCCAGCTTGCTGCATAAAAATGTCTGTCCTCCTAAAAAAAAATACAAATCAGTGTTTGATACCTCTTGCTATTTACCAAAGAAGACCGTTCAATAAAAAAAAAATGTCTGTCCTACTATATAAAAAATACAGATATTTCAGTGTTTGCTACCTCTTGCTATTTACCAAAAAAGACCATTTGATAAAAAAAAAAAAAAACGCTGCCCCACTATAAAAAAAAAGTACAGAGATTTCAGTGTTCGATACCTCTTCCTATTTACCAAAGAAACCGTTTGGTACAGGTGCATTTTTGCCTGAATACGTAAAGATGAGTGGTAGACGCAGGGGGAGGCGTGGCGTTCAGCGACCTGCCGCATCTGGCAGGGGGCATACTCCCCGGGAGTCCGCCACTGTAGCATAGCAGCAGCAGCAGCAGCAAACTGTTGGAGGCAGCACAAGTTGTCAAACAGGTCTGAGATCTGTGTGGAGCACCAGTACTCTGGTTGATGTATTGAGAGGGCGGAATACAATCATACAGCCACGTCATGTGGAGAGTATTGTGGACTGGGTCTCAGGGGCCTCAAGTGCAGCAGGCTCTTCTTCTGCAGCAGCAACCAGCACAGCCGTGACAGTAGCAAAGACAGGAGTTAGCGTGGCTAATGTGCCTGTACCTCCCGATGACTCTGCCTTGTTGTTTGACGAACAGCCTGAGGATCTGACAGTGCGAATTTCAGAGCAGGAGGCAGACTTTGAGACCCTTGGAGAGTGTGGTCAGCACTTGCTGGGCAAGCGTTCTGGATCAGTGGCTGCATTTTCAGATGTTGGCTTAGATGAAAATGAGGATGATGACGACTGTGATGTCACCTGGGAACCACCGGTGCATGTAAGGGCTAGCAGCAGTTCCGAAACAGACGTAGAGGAAAGGCAGCAGCAGGAAAAGACTGGGGATGAAAGGAGCCGCCAATCTGCCTCATGTGAGTCCCAAAGAGGAGACAGATGAGTGGGCACAAGCAGGGGAACAGTCAGAGACAATGTGACCGTGGGGGAGGTGGAGCTGGAGCAGACACAGGGCACTCAACAGAGGCAGGCAAAGAGAAGGAGCAGCAGAGTGGTTGCACGCAACTCCCCAGTGTGGGGCTTTTACACGCTGAAAGACGATGACGGGTGCGTAGCAATCTGCATCCTGTGTCACAGGCACATCCATAGAGGACAGGCCGGATCACATTTGGGTACAACATCGCTGCTTTCCCACATGCGCACGAACCACAAACCAAAGTGGGAGCAGTACTTGCGTTCTCTTGAAGGAGGTGTAACCACATCATCCTCTCTTCTTCCACCTACATTGACTCCTTCTCCACCTCCAACTGTCATTGCTACTATGTCTAAGGAGGTTGGTGCTAGCCAGACTTCTAGCAGCGATGAAGTATCAGCTTCTGCCCGCAGGTTTCGTGGTGTCAGACGGCGTTTGTCGCCGCAGGATGGGTACTCCAGTGATCTCTTCAGCTCCCCTAACTCCCAGTTCTAAACTAAATTCACGTCTAGCCAAACTTTTGGCCTTGCAGCTACTGCCATACAGCATTGTGGACTCTGCTCCCTTCCGTGACCTGATGGCCTGTGCCGAGCAGTGGTGGAATATACCAAGCAGGCATTAATTCTCCCGCACAGCTGTTCCCAGTTTACATGCACATGTAATGGAAAACCTCTCCCGAGCATTGGCTTTATCGGTGTCTAGCCAAATCCACGTCACCACGGACAGCTGGACAACCAGGCACAGAGTGGGACGCTACCTGTCCTTCACCGATCACTGGGTGGCCTTGCATATCTCAGTGGGCTGTAGTCTGTAAGAGGCATTACAGCACCTGGTGGGCCACCCCAGTCCTCTCCCTCCTCCTCTCCCTGCATTACTTCTACTGTCAACTCCTCTCTTTTCGACACTCCTCCTGAAAGGCCAGGAGCGGAGGGCACTGTGGTTAAGCGGGCACGCCACTACGGCTCCCTCAAGAACACGCGTTGCCAGGCAGTGGTGAAGCTGAGAAAAGTCACACTGCCAGAGAACTCTTGTCTGCTTTGCACAGAGAGGTTGAGGCTTGGCTGATGCCCTCCCGGCTCACAACAGGCAACGTAGTGTGCGACAACGGGGTCAACCTTGTGGACGCACTGTGCATGGGCCACATAACATGTGCCCTGCTTTGCGCAAGTACTGAACCTGGTGGTGCAGAAGTTCCTCCGCACGTATCCAGGACTGCGGGACTTACTGAGACAGGCTCTCTCCATGTTAGCCAATCCCCTACTGCTGCAGTGGCGCCAACAGAGGCTCAGACTCATTTGTGACACTGTGACTAGATGGAACTCCACCCTGCACTTGCTCCAGCGTCTGTGTGAGCAAAAGCTAGCCATCTGCCATTACTTGGTCAGCATGGTGCATGGAGGCATCAGGGCCCTTGCTACAGCCACACAACTGAGCTATTTTACCAGTGACCAGTGGCTGCAGATGGGGGCGCTGTGCAAGGTACTGGCCCCCTTTGAGCAGGCCACAAACGTTGTGAGTCGGGAGCAGTCAGGCTGGAACATTGTCATTCCCATCATCTTTCTGCTTGATAATACCCTGTGGGACCTGATGGAAAGTGGCGATGGGAGAGGAGGGAAAGAAATGGGGGAGGAGGATGAGGGTGACATTACACTCTTTAGCGCACAGCCAGCATCAGGAGGAGCAAGAAGGGACACTGGCCAGCATCAGGATTTTCAAGAGGAGGAGGAAGATGATTATGATGATGATGAGGGAGACCATGTTGGGGCTGCTGGACAGGACCCGTCCAAACCGCATTTGTGCTGTCACGCCCCAGGCATTGTGCGGGTGGAGGAACAACAGGAACTGCTGCAGCTTGAAGAGGAGGAGGTGGGTGATGAGGAGGAAGATGTTTTGGCACCTACTGAGGGACAGGAGGAGGATGAGCCCAGGGAACCCTTCTTTCATATGTGTATCCACATGTTGCGATGCCTACAGAGAGACCCCTGCATTTGCAGCATCAAAAACCGGGATGATTACTGGCTGGCCACCCTTCTGGATCACCGCTACAAAGACAAAATGTCACAGTTTCTACCCAACCTGGCGCAAGAGAAAGAAAAGGTGACCCGCCTGAGCAGAATACTATGCAACGGCTGTGTGAGGAGTTCCGCGCACCGTTGCCTCCACCGCATCCCTCTGTAGCGGCGGCAGCAGCAGTAGTGACAGCAGGCCGCACACATCCAAAAGTCTAGGCTAAGGCAGGAGAGATTTTCTGGATGCCTGGCGAAGCCTGATGCAGCCACATCAAACAAGTGAAGTGCAGTGCATAACCATCGATAACGGATGAAGCGCATGGTGCATGATCACGTTGGCTCGTTTTACGTTTTGGGTCAACAGGCTTGAAATCTTCCCGCAGTTGGCACAGTATGCCATTAAGCTTCTTTCGTGCAGTGTTCTGTCTAAAAGAACCTTCAATGCCGCTGGCAGAGTGGTCACGGACAACCAATCACGACTGTCACCGGAAAATGTCAATAGCCTCGCCTTTTTGAAAATGAACGAAAGGTGGGTTACTAACGACTATCATATCCCCACTGCAGATGTCGCTGATTAACTGACACAAGTACTCACTGGCCAACCAAGATGCCTGTGAACCAACACTGCTCCTGTGCTGAGTCCGTGTCTGCCTATCACCAACACCGTGTCAGCTGAGGCGGCCTCGGTTTAATTTTTCTGTTAGTTATCGCAACGTCCAGGGGTGGCATTCATCGCCAATGTCATGCTTGCCGTTGTGCGAGCTAGCAATATACTTTACATTTCTGCTGCTTCCGGGAGGCCAACAAACTGCAAATGAAAACCTCCAGTACTGCCAAACCGATAGGTACCATTGCCTTTGCCTAATTTTTCAGCTAAGTATTGTAAGATTGAGGGTTGGCATTCATGACATCCACTTCATTATGCAAACTAGCAATATCGTCTACCTTCCTACCGCTTCTGGCACCACAGACCACAGCAACAGTGCTGGTGCACAAAACATCTTGGTCTGGCCCTTCACAAATTTCAGATATTTGTATTATACACTTCTGGGTGGCATTGACGATGGACTACACCCAGCTTCAGATGCCAGTTACCAATGTGGTCCCCGCTCCATCTCAGGGCCCACCGCCTTCTCCTCCTGCTGCTGCTGCTGCCACCTGTCAATACTCCATTCACTGAAATTGTATTACCCACTTCTGGGTGGGTGGCATTATCAATGCACTACACCCAGCTTTAAAACCCAGTTACCAATGCGGTCCCCACTCTGTCTCAGGGCCCACCACCTCCTCCTGTTTCTGCTGCTGCCGCCTGTCAGTACTCCATTCACTAAAATTGTACACTCCTGGGTGGCATTGATGATGCACTACACCCAGCTCTAGATGCCAGTTACCAATACGGTTCACACTCCGTTTGAGGGCCCACCGCCTCCTCCTGATGCTGCTACTGCTGCCTGTCAGTACTCTATTCACTAAAATTGTACACTTCTGGATGGCATTGACGATGCACTACACCCAGCTCTAAATGCCAGTTACCAATGCGGTCCTCGCTCCGTCTCAGGGCCCACCGCCTCCTCCTCCTGCTGTTGCTGCTGCCGCCTGTCAGTACTCCATTCACTAAAATTGTATTACACACTTCTGGGTGGGTGGCATTATCAATGCACTACACCCAGCTCTAGATGCCAGTTACCAATGCGGTCCACACTCCATTTCAGGGCCCATCGCCTCCTCCTGCTGCTGCCGCCAGTCAGTACTCTATTCACTAAAATTGTACACTTCTGAGTGGCATTGACGATGCACTACACCCAGCTCTAGATGCCAGTTACCAATGGGGTCCACACTCCGTCTCAGGGCCCACCGCCTCCTCCTGCTGCTGCCTGTCAGTACTCTATTCACTAAAATTGTACACTTCTGGATGGCACTGACGATGCACTACACCCAGCTCTAGATGCCAGTTACCAATGCGGTCCCCGCTTCATCTCAGGGCCCACCACCTCCTCCTCCTCCTGGTGCTGTTGCTGCTGCCACCTGTCAGTACTCCATTCACTAAAATTGTATTAACACTTCTGGGTGGTTGGCATTGTCAATGCACTACACCCAGCTCTAAATGCCAGTTACCAATGCGGTCCCCACTTCATCTCAGGGCCCACCGCCTCCTCCTGCTGCTGCCCCTCACTACTCCATTCACAAAAATTGTAGTACACACTTCTGGGTGGGTGGCATTGTCAATGCACTACACCCAGCTCTAGATGCCAGTTACCAATGCGGTCCCTGCTCCTTCTCAGGCCCCACCCCCTCCTCCTCCTCCTCCTGCTGTTGCTGCTGCCGCCTGTCAGTGCTTCATTCACTAAAATTGTACACTTCTGGGTGGCATTGACGATGCACTACACCCAGCTCTAGATGCCAGTTACAAATGTGGTCCACTCTCCGTCTCAGGACCAACCGCCTCCCCCTGCTGCTGCCGCCTGTCAGTACTCCATTCACAAAAATTGTATTACACACTTCTAGGTGGCATTGACGATGCACTACACCCAGCTCTCCATGACACTTACCAATGCGGTCTCCCCGGCGATAGCTGACCAGAGGCCACACACTGCTACTGCTCTTGCTGTCCCACGGTCCGTCTCTGGTCCTTCATTCTTTTGCCTCATGTCACCACGTTACTTGTGGGTGGCACACAACTTTATGGGTGGCATTCCTAACACGTCATCCAGGTCATGATGCCAGCTAGCAATTATTATTATTAATTAACAGAATTTTTATAGCGTAAACAAATTATGCAGCTATAAAAATTAAGTAGGAGTGCGTACATTAAATAGCAATGCATTCTTTTGCTGTTTTGACAGCAGAGACTGTTGCTTGTGGGTTGAGTTCACCCTTTCTGAATGTCCTTATGTTTATGCTGCCTTCTGGACGCTGTCCATCACACAAAAATCCTATTTACTTGCTTTCACTTTGCCTGCCATTTTCTGGAAAACCACAACTTTATGGGTGGCATTCCTAACACGTGATCCAGGTCATGATGCCAGCTAACAATATTATTATTATTATTAATATTATTATTATTATTAATAAACAGGATTCATATAGCTTTACCATATTATGCAGCGCCGATTACATTAAATAGGGGTGCGTACCATAAATAGCAATGCGTTCTCCTGCTGTTTTGACGGCAGAAACTGTTTGCCAGTGGGTTGAGTTCACCCTTTCTCAATGTCCTAATATTTATGCTGCCGCAAAAATCCTGTTTGCCTGCTGTCGCTTTGCCTGCCATTTTCTGGAAAACCACAAGGTCAAGGTGGAACTTTTGTATTTGTCCCTTGTTACCACTGTTCTCCTACACATACCTAGCAAATTTGGTGGTTTTAACATGTATAGAGGCTTTGCTATTAATGTTTAAAGTCGGCCTATTGACTTTAATAGAATTCGCAAAACCGGTTTGCCGAAATTACGCCAACCTATCGGTAGTTCGAGGAAATTTTGATGAAACTGTCAGAGACCTTCTCATTCATCCCTACCCGTAACTCTGAGCCACACTGAAGATAGCTAAAAACATTAAAAAAAAACACTTATCTGGTCCCATTGGCGGCCTTCCCGTCGGATCCCATCCCCGGGCCACGTCCTCTTCTTCTGATCTTCTGCCGGCAAGTGCACTGTGCAAGTGAGTTCCCGGTGCAAGTGGGAGGCGCGCCAGGAAATTCAAATTATTTTGTATTGGATTGAATACAAAATAACTGTATTGAATGCAATACAAAGAAATTATATATATATATATATATATATATATATATTTGCTACTGTACAGGTTTCAGTATTTTCATGCACCCTTATTTTAACAGATTTTTGTTTTTTATTTAAAGTTTATTATTAAATTTATTAAATATTGGACATATTCTGGTGAGTTATGCCTAAGAATTATGGGCCTACAATGTAAAATAAATTTCCATGCAAAACAATGGTACCACTTTTCCCATAAAAATACTGACATAATTAGACCACCAGGAAGGTTAAAGTCTTAAACTAGCTTTGAGCCAACCCCATGACATCAGAAATCATAGGAAGAGATAGGCAATCTCTTCAATTTGAAGCATGTTAAGAAAGATGCTTAAGAAAAAACCCTCTTTGCTTATTTCTTCCTATAATTTCTCTTTTATATGTATATTTATATATATATGTACACACATCTAAATGCATGCATACATATATGCATGCATGTACATACATGAGGGCACATGAAGCAAAACAAATAATAAACACATAAAAAGAAAAACTTACTGAAACACACGCCTCTGCAAAAGTGGCAGGCGTTTTCAACTTATTGAACACAGTTCACGGGCACATAGAGGCTCCGCATAGGCGCACAACAATGCGCATCAAACCACCTGAGTTTTAATAAGACAATTGTGCTGTTTTTAGCCTTTCAACAATTCATAAAAAGGAACTGCCTAAAAACAATGACAATTTACTTGGTAAATTGCAGGTCTGTTGGATCACCCAAGGTTAAAAGATCCTGTGCGATTGTAAGATAAAAAAAAAAACAAATCTAAAATTTTAAAACAACTTTATTCAAAATAAACCACAGACAGAGACCACACAGGCACCACTAAATTTACAGTACAAAATAAAAACAATACACACAAACACCAAGCACATGTAAACCCACACTTCCGACACTTAAAAAAGCCCCCATTGTTTTCAATGAAAGCTTTCTGTGTGTGTGTGTGTGTGTGTGTGTATATATATATATATATATATATATATATATATATATATATGTATGTATGTATATGATATAAAACCCTAACCCTGGATCAACAGTCTCTGTTATCTTTTCTTTAAAACCTTAATACCCAGTTATATTCTGTGCTTCTAGAAAAACATCCAGCTTTTTCTTAAAGCAATCTATAGTAGTTGCTGAAACTACTTCCTGAGGGAGCCTATTCCACATTTTCACAGACCTTACAGTGAAAAATCCCTTTTTACAGATATTAAACTTCTTTTCCTTTAGACGCAAAGAGTGCCCTCTTGTTCTTTGTTATGATCTCAAAGTGAATAATGGGGAAGAGAGTTCTCTATATGGACTATTTATATATTTATACAGGGTGATCATATCCCCCCTTCAACGTCTCTTCTCAAGGGAGAATATATTCAGTTCAGCTAATCTCTCCTCATAGCTGAGCTCCTCCATTACTTTTATTAGTTTAGTTGCCCTTTCTATGCACTTTCTCCAATTCCACAATGTCCTTTTTGTGAACTGGTGCCCAAAACTGGACTGCATATTCCAGATGTGGTCTGATCAATGCTTTGTACAGGGGCAGGATAATGTCTCCATCTCTGCAGTCTATTCCTCTTTTAATACAAGAAAGTACTTTGCTATCTTTCGATATTGCAGCTTGGCATTGCATGCTGTTATTAAGTCTATGATCTACCAGAACCCCCAGATCCTTTTCCATTTCTGACTTCTCCAAATGTATTCCCCCTAGACAGTATTAAGCATGCATGTTGTTAGCCCCCAAGTCCATAACTTTACATTTATCTATATTAACCCCCCTAGCGGTAATCCCAAGTGTGACTTGGGGTGGATTTTCCATGCAAAAAGTGGTAATCCCGAGTCACACTCAGGGTCGCTTTGAACTTTAAAAAAAATTCACTTACCTTGTTCGGTCGGTGCCCCCCGGCGTCCTGCTGGTCCCCACGTCCTGCTCCTCTGATCTCCAGCCCTGAAATGCAGAAACGATCTCCACAGTTTAACGGTGACGTCGGTGCATGCGTTGGTGCGAGCGGGAGGATCAGCAGGAAATTCAAATAATTTTGTATTGGATTCAATACAAAATAGCTTTATTGAGTCCAATACAAAGAAATTTTCATATAATATATATATATATAATTATACTACTATACAGTTGTATAGTAGTACAGTTACAATTATGCTACTGTACAGGTATATTACATGTTTAACTATTTTTTTTTTATTTTTTAACATATTTTTGTGTTTTTTATTTAAAGTTTATTAATAAATTTATTAAATATTGGATATATTTCGGTGAGTTATGCCTATGAATTATAGCCTAGGATTTCCATGCAAAAAAAATGTAACGCTTTTTGCATTTAAATTTGGACAGAATTAAAACGCTAGGGGGGTTAACTTTTTTTCTGGCCTTATTTACCCAATCCACAGATCTAGCCAACCTCAAGCAAGAGTGGGCCACCATGTCTGACCATACTAAGATAATACCTGGGAAAGCAGTATAAAAACGTAAGAAATCCCACTTTATGTCCCTAATTAATTCTCGAGATGGCCTACTCGCTAGGTCGTTGCCCCCAGCATGTAGCACCACAATGTCTGGGGCCCTATCCCATCTGGCATATCGATGAAGTTCCGACACCACCCGACTCTGAAGCATACTGGTTATGCCGATCCATCTAACCAACCCCACTGAGCGTAGGACACCTAACTGCTGGCCTTGCGGCCGTACATCAGCTCTCTTGCCCCCAGTAAAGCAGCGACATACCCAAAAGAGGATCACACTGACAAACTCCAGTTCATGTCCTTCCGACCTCAGTTGTCTACAAAGATCCCACCATTCCTGCCATAGGAAGACCACGTCCCATGCACTGCAAGACCAACTTCCTCATGAACCGAATGACAGGAGGCTGAAAAACAGGAGGCTGAAAAACGGCTAATGGCCTGAACTACACCTAAGTTGCCACTGCATCTTTTTGGGGTCACATGCCCAAGAAATCACCATCACTAGGTCATTCAACTCATCTGCCGGCAAACTACATTCCATTAGAGCGGTGTCAATCTGTATGCCCAAGAAGGACAAGAAAGGCATGGGAACCGCAGTCTTGTTCTTCGCCAGTGGAATCCCAAAGTATTCTGCGATGTACTACATTGTCCCTAGCAACATCCCAAAGACCTTTGACTGTGGCGGACCGATGCAGAGGAAGTCATCCAAATAGAGAATGACTGAATTCACCCGTCAGATCCCACACAACCCATTCCACGTACACACATTCCAAGTACTAAAGGTCTCAAAAAATGAGCAGGAGATGGCACAACCCATGGGCTTCCTGCCTCTGGTGCAACCTGCGCTAGTGAACATGGGTTCTTGAAACCCTCCCGCAGACCTGTTTCCAAATCCCCTGCCGCAACCCTATCCGGATACCTATTTAAGGGCAGCATCCTTCCCAAGTTTAATGGTGTCCTCCCTTTTTCCACTGTTGTCGTCAATGCGAGTCCTGGCCTGACGGAAGCACCTGGAGGTGCTATGAGACCCACCACAAGAGGAGCATTCGTGCCTAAAATGGTACGCTGATCCAAACTTGCACGCTCCCTCATTATATAGCCAGCATAACCCCCGCCTTCTAACGGCCAGCGAACTTGGGGTAAATGAGGTACCGCCCGAGTAGGATTCATTAGCTTCATCCACAAGCTGATGTTCTTGTGGTCCCATCTTATGGAAGGGCGTACCACCTTGTTTGTCATAGCGTAGCCAGGCCACTCCTCCATACACCCTATAAGCTTCCTTTATGGCGTTCAAAGAACAGAATAAGGTTGAGCAATGTTCTGGCAATTTTTCCCCTATGACATTTGCCAGGATTGCAAAGCCCAGCAGCCAATTGAGAAAAGTGCGAGGTATAGCACACACAGCCTGCTGCTCCTCTTTCCACTTTTTTTCTTCTCCCAACTTAATTCTATCAAAATGAAACCTCTCTAAAGGGATTAGTGAAAAAATGTCCACAAATTCCCCTTGCCATATCTGCTCCTTAACTTCCTTCTTTGGATGGGCCCCCAGGGGTCTCTCGAATCATACATAAACTTTGCATTTTGCGGAGTCCTCCAAACTCACCTGTTCCTGTTTCCCCCTTTCGGTGACTGCCTCTGCACCTCTATTGTCTAAAAACTCTTTGTTATCCTGGCCACAGGCACGCACTTCCCCCCTGCAGGGTTCGGGACCCTGACCAAATATTGACGTGTGCTTCTCCCCTGGAATCAATCCCATCAGCATATTCCTCAGAACTGGGCCCTCTGCCCCCTTGGATGCCCCCAGCCCCTGCTCTGCACTCCCCACTGTCCCCCACGCAGTCATCCATCAGCCTGCTACCACTCACACCCCCCTCCTATGGTCCTGAAGCCCTTCCACTGACACCATGAAAAAAATAAGTGTTTACTTGCACTGCCAGAACCGCTTCCCGATGTCCTCATCCCGATGAGCAGCAGCCACTGGAGGAATGTGTGTCTGTGTCGCTGTTCTCCCCTTCGGAAAGCAGCTCCCCCCTCCTCTTCTGAGTCCCGAGATGCAGGAGCCTCCGGGACTGCTCTTTCCCTCCCTCAGATGACGTCAGAGAGGCTGGATCCTGATCTTGAGAGACCACGCCCCCGAGAACGGGAATTGCCGGGGGCTATCTTGATTACTAGCAACCTGGCAACAGACACTAAAGGGCACACTCTGATGCACCCAGACACAGGCTGGCACCCGCTGCAGCTCCTCTACTGCGCTGGACCGTGCTGGCAGCAGGTAAGAACCTACCACTGCAGGCCGCTTGGTCCCGGCTTCTTGTAGAGGTGGCCGGGACCCCCAGAGGGTATACTGGTGCACCAGAGCTGCGCGGGTCTGCCTAAAGCAAGGATTCCCCCTGGACCTCCGCACAGCCACTGCCATGGGTGGCCAGGCTGGCAGTACTGGAGGGTCCCTATTGGGAATCCCTATGCGGCGGTGAGCCCTGAGAGAAGCCCCTGGACTCAGGCACTCCGGCGGGTGAACCTGTTGAGGCCGCATG
>NC_092870.1:7878484-7902550 GCF_032062135.1 Pyxicephalus adspersus | reverse complement strand
CCCCCCTTCCTCCTCTCCCCCTGCCTCACCAGGTAACAGCTGGACAAGTCTCTCCTGGAGCCATGCTTGACCATGCTGGCGTGCCGCCTCTCACAACCTGGATAGCATCTCTTCTAAGTCAGCCATGATGACAGCAACCAAGGGCAGATAATGTAAGATGAATCTCAGTCCCTTATCTTACAAAATAGCTGATGACCACCCCCCTTTTTGCACCTTATAAACCCTAATATCCCCTCCTTTTGTTTTTACTTACTGTCCAATTCAACTTGTCCCCTCCTTGACCTCCCCCCCTACCTTGGGCTCCCCCTTCTTCCCTTGTCATACCGCCCTTTCGCTTCTGCTCCCTTTGGTCACCCCTGCTCAAAGCCTTACTCGCTGTTCTCATTAAAGCTAAAATGTACAAGGCCAAAACAATGGATCGTCTTGCAGGTCAAACCTCTTACTGAAAAAGGGTCAAGGATTATGTCAAGGATTATGGATTATATGTCAAGGATTACATTATATGTCAAGGATTATGGATTCCTGGAAACCCAAATAAATTGATCTATGTGTACCATTTCTGCTGACAGTCTATAGGCTGTAGCAAGAACCCTCCTATGTAATAAGTATAGTGACATATCGTGCTAGCTCAACATAAAAGTTCTATCTATCCTCTCTAGGGATAGCACAACCAGGAAGCATATTTTGAAATGATTATACCAAACTTTGGCTCTCCCAGTTGGAATACAAAGGCTCAAGGTCTGTCCAAGAAGCCAGCAGAGTAACCATTCGTTGCTTTTATCAGTAGCCATACAAGATACTCCATTACCACTTGGGGGAAGGAGTTTGCAACAATATGAAGTGTGGGGAGGCCTTACCCCCTTGTATGACCAAGTACAGTGGAGGGGAAGGTATGGAAGATTCAGTCAGAATAAATGCAGGACATGGAAGGTATCTATCATGGCTGTCCCAACCCTCAAAGCCACCTTAATCAACATATATTACACCTGCCTGATTACAAGCAGTTAAAAAACATCAATACCTATTTAACATTGTGGAATGGTAGGGGCAGCTGAAAATCTTTAGTGGCCATCTATTTATTAGCAGATAATGAACGTCAATGTAGAACTGGTCAACGATAATTCTCAGCTGTGTTCCACCATGCCTCTACCATTAAGGTGAGGAGATGCGTGAATTTGGTTATTGCTGGCAGCAATCTCTGCTTATACCAATGTCGTAGAGAAATCTGGAGGTGAGGAGTCAAGGCTGTTGTGGTTCCAGTATGCTTCACACAGTTGCCCTGATTTATCAAGCAAAATCCGAAGGATAGCTCGCGCCTGCCTATTCGTGATCCGGCATCGGACCCCTCTAACCTATTTATCAGCTAATTTTCAGCCGCAGAGAATACGCTGGCGTATTCTCCCGACATTTGTCAACTGAAATGATCTGGCACTTCGAGGCGCGCATCTCCGGCAGCTTGACACTAGCGAGCTTGGATTAAAAGTCAATCTTTCCCTAACAAATCATTCTTTCAAATGGCACACATCTTCTAGTTAGCCCTAACTAAAAATGTATAATGTGTGCAAATGTTTCAAACATATCCATTTGCTTAGAATTAGGCATATTTAAATTACCTAATATATTTGGGTTTTGAAAGAGTTAACTGATTTCAGCTGTTTACAAAGGCGAATGCCTAAACGCTTACAATGCCTGACCTGAGGATCCGTCTGCTGATAAATCCCTGAATACTCTGGCGGGTGAGACCTCGCTTTTGTCAGCGGACTAGATCATCCACCAACATTCTTGTTTGCTTCTATAGATATATATGGATAAATGTATGGAGCTTCCTATGTTACAAACAAACATTGGATTGTGCAGTACTAGTTGTACTGAAAAACAAAATGATTTGGCAAACAATGATGGTAAAAGCAGTAATGGTTTAAAGAGCCTGTCCACCAATGCTAGAAGTCTAGCAAACAAAATAGGGGAGTTGGAAGCCTTAATGAGTGAGGAGGATTATGACTTAGTTGGCATTGCTGAATCCTGGCTTTGTTCTTCACATGACTGGGCTTCCAATATTCCTGGGTATACTCTCTTTCGTAAAGACAGAGTCAAACGAAAGGGTGGTGGTGTCTGTCTGTATGTGAGAAGTGATCTAAAAGTGAATGTGAAAGAAGAAATTGCGGGGGAACAAGCAATGAGGTTGAGGCATTAGGGGTGAAGTTGAATAACACACAATTAATTATTGCAGTCTGCTATAGGCCCCCCAGTGCTAAGGAAGAAATAGAAAATCAACTACTAGCACAGATAGAAAAAGCAGTACACAAAGGAAAATGGCAGAGCTCAAGTCCAAATTCATAATAGCAATGTCACTGCCTTAATAAATGAGTCACAATGGCTCAAAACTGATATGATTGGGAAACAGTTGGGCAAAATTAAAGTTGACAAAGCACCAGGACCTGATGGATTACATCCACGTATCCTCAAAGAGCTGAGCTCTGTTATTTCAAGTAAGCAAGTAAGGGCAAGCCTCTGAGCTACCTGTCATGTAAAGCAATCTTTTACAAAGCATTTTCAGTTGATTTAAAACAGGATAAGTACACTTTCCCACAATGTTCACTTATCCTTCACCTCCAACCTCTGCACTAAATATTCCACCCTCCACAATTCTGTGCTTACTGGGATCTGAAGGGCTGTAGTTCAGTGTTTTACATTTCCACACCACAGGTACTTGGTGCACTAAGTTTTTATATTTGGTTACTATGTAAACAAATAACACTGCTGCTCGCCAGTCGAGTTTTTGTTTTGTTCTGTATATATTGTAGGTGGATAAATGTAGGAGAGAAGAATAAGGTGGAAAATGCCAACCCTTAAGAGTAAACAAGAGGTTATATGGTGTGCCTGCCCCCAAGTTGAGCATAAGAAATGAAGACAAGAAAAGCTTGGGTTTAGAGGCAAATTGTGTGAGGTGTATTTTTTGGTAACTTATAATATAAGTCATATAACATATATGCAATACATAGTCAAAACATAAAAGACAAATAGTCAAAGAGGTCCCATCCCCATTGCAGAGCCGTAAAGGGGGATAAGTTGGGACTAGCGTTCTAGACAAAAATGATCCCTGGCAGAAAAACTTTACAATCGTTAGAGATTTGGTGTGGTGTCCCGATGCGTTTCGTCCTGAATGACGTGTGGCATCCGGACGTGGCTACTGCACATGCACGGAAGGTAGGAGAATGTAGAGCACGCCTGCGCTGTGAGGGAAGGATCCTTACCCAACCCTTTGTCGCAACTTCATCTTATCTTGACCATCAACCAGCAATTTATTATACACTTTTTTCTCAGTTCGTGAACAGATGTGATTACATCCTTTATCCATCACACTGATCCCAGTACTTTAAGGTATATACCTCAAACTGTGAGTAAACCCCCCCTTCAACTTTTACTATACTTTTTTCATATTGCTTATATGTGAATTATGTACAATTACTATCCATAGTATCATTAAATACATTGTTTAAATTATGTACCACTACTATCCTTGATGTTTTTATGCTTCTATATTTTTCATGTATCACACTCAATATGTTGCTCTACAGTTAAACACACTGTTTTAAACCATTACCATACCTTTTTGATGCTACCTCTTTGATGCTTAAACATCATAGGCAATCCTTAAGCACCGACCACCACTGTGTTATATGACTGATATATAGCTTCACTGATATATGACCTATATATAGCCTGATATTAGACTCTATATGATGTTATATGACTGATATTACCTCACTTTTTACGGATATAGTGGGAGTAGCCTCACCTTAATTACTTTAACAATTTTACATTATTTTATCACTGTTATTCCATAGTACAGTATATGAATCTTTACACATATGTGTTTTATTTATATGGCATTATCAAAACATTTTTTAGGTAACCCTTGAACACTGATCACCATTGTGATATAGAGCTTTACTTTACTGCTTTATAAATTTATCTTTATGTATTAATTTTACTCAATATCATTGTATCTGAATTGTTATACATATGTCATTTTCATATGCAGTTACTTTCTGTGGTTTACAAGTCCCCTGAGGAAGCCAGTACAGGCGAAACGTGTTGGGACACAATACTAAATCTCTAATAAAGACAAAAGTTTTTCTGCCAGGGATCATTTTTGTCTAGAACGCTAGTCCCAACTTATCCCTCTTTACGGCTCTGCAAAGGGGATAGGACGTCTTTGACTATTTGTCTTTTTATGTTTTGACTATGTATTGCATGTATGTTATATGACCTATAATATAAATTACCAAAAAATACACCTCACACAATTTGCCTCTAAACCCCAGCTTTTCTGATCTTCATTTCTTCTGTATATATTGTAGACTGTGCAATAAAGATAAAATTGTTTTTTTTTCCAGCATTGTATTTGAATCTTAATATGTACAGTTTGTATTACTGCTAGGTGCAGATATACAACCTATATGTCTGCAGATGGTGCATTATACAGAGCCAAATACTGTATAATATGCAGGGGGCACTAAATGTAACTTGTATGTGTTCACAACATACTTTACAATTACCATATGGTGCTAATAGATGTACAACCTCTACCTATCCACAATATACATATTACACAATCTACCAACTTTATTCTGTAAGATATTAAAGCAACCCATAACAATCAATCTTTTAACTAGTACTACAATGATAAGAAAAAAATATAATTGGTAATTAAGCAATTGCTTTTAGATTGCCCTATAAATTAGCTCTTGGCTTTGTATGTTATACTGACCTGTGCCCAGTCTATGGAACATTGTTGCTCAATCAGAATTCTGTAAAATCTTTGGGTTCCTCCAGGGGTTGCCAACTGTTCCCTGAATGACAAGCAATTTAAATGACACCAACAAACTTGTTCTTCCCATTGACCACCACACTAATTTAGTGTTAGCTGTGAATAAAGGAATGTTGGTGCCAGGGATTAGAACAACCTCACATTGTGGTATACACCCCAAAAATATACATATTCATTGGCAGCCAAAAATTGGGACTTTTTAGAAATATACCACAACACACACTGATTAAAAGTGAATTTTTTATTACAACATCAATATTAAAACATACAAACAATAAAATCACTTATATCAAGCAACTACTTCCATTGTAATGTTTGTCCATAATATTGACAATATAGTTTTGTTCTTCAAAATTGTCTGTTCTAATTGTCTGTTCTGACAAAAATCTGTTCATCACACAGCTAACATTTCAATCATTACATACCTTTTGTTATTGGTATCCATTGGCAACACGTCTCACACAACACATTTGTCTGCCTCCTCAGACCAGGAAACCATATTACCATAAACGCGCAATTGCTTGATAAATCATTAATTATACTGTACATGATATATTGGATACTTGGAAGTAATGAAAGGCATATATCAAAGCTGGTAACTGCTGCCCATTCTCCTTCACCTCAGAGATGATCACCTGCCACTTAAGATGCTAGTAACCAGTTTGTAAAAAGGTCCCTTCAGATGTATCAGCCATACAGCATGTTTGAAACCAGTGAGTTTTTTTTTCACTGCTAGTTTCAAACATGCTGTATGGCTGATACATCTGAAGGGACCTATTTGCAGTGTTGTCACTATATGTACAAGGTAGTCTTAGATGGATGTATCATTTTCAATAATTGGTAAGCACAAACCATAGGGTTTAAGCCATAAAAATAAAAGTGGTGCTACACAAAAAGGAAAGTACATTCTCCTTTTTTGGTTTGTAACCCTCACTTCACTTTCTTTTTAATTATCTTTAATAAAGGGCTCTTGGGGACACAATGAGATAATGAGGATCTATACAACCAAAACTCCTTCTCATACAACACATCTGAACAATATATGTAAATTATTAATGTACCATACAGAACACAACTCCAACCCATAAAATGCTACAGAGAGGTTTCAATGGGAACACAGTGGGAATGATTTACTACTGGTGAACATATTCAGCTGCAAAGTGAATTCTCAGTTTCAGGTATCTCTGGTCTTGTTCAGATGGTCACCTATAAAAGCCATTAACCCAACATTTATATAGGCAAAGGAATGCTGAGTAGGAGCCATTGTCCCTATTTAGCCTAGGAGCAAATAAAGAAGTTCAGATAGGAGTTTGTATCTGGCATTTGAGTGGCTGTGGCTTTTTTTATTTAATATGTCTACTAACATTGCAATTTAGGTCAATAGCAACGCCCTGAAAATGTTAGAACAGCACTGATTCTTTGTTCATTTGTCTTTCAGAAACCATTTCTCTAGCTTTACTGATATAGGTTGTGAACAGTACATGGCAGAAATGATGGCTAACAACATCCAACACAACATTAGGAGTTTAGGAAGAGGGACGATAATTAGCTCAAAGCAGTGTTTCTCAGTCGGGGTTTCATGGATCCCCAGGTTTCCTCCAGAGGTTGCTAAGGGGGTTCCTTGAGCAATGAACAGCTTGTGACTCTCTGGTCAGTTTAAGTGACACCTATGACCTTTTTGTCTATCTGTAAGGGTGACATTCTTCCCACTGTTAAAAATGAAACCACTGGCTCACTGTAGGTGAATGACACACCCTGCCACACCCACACAAAAATAAATATCTAGAAAATGATTGGTTAAACCAACAATGGCCTTTTTTTCTCTCACAGCTACTATACATTTCCTTTATCCCTACATTTTTTTAACAAATGGAATGAAATTCTACACAAAGAGGGACAACTGAAGAGGTGAGAGGGACAGAAAGACTTGGTACTGGAAGGAGGGACAGTTGGCTGGTATGGTTTTAAGGTATTGCAGCTTATTATTTATTTATTTATTTTAAAAGTCCAAGTAGTAGGGTTGATTGCATGGGCTTTGTGTATACTGTGTTGTGGGGCGTTTCACTCCCACACCGCCTCCACTTTTCCTCTCTTTTTCTTTTAGACTGCAACTATACCATCACTGTTGGGCAAATTGTCTGCGGCATTCCAGTTGTCTGTCAGTCTGTAGATTGTCCTGGATCCTGCAGGAATCAGACTGGAATTCCAGGACTGTCCCGTAGGATCATATCAGATTCCATTCTCTTGTATCATCCTGTATGACAAATCTATATTCGTCCATCTGACCTTTACTTCTGTTCATTAGAACCTCTATTCATTATTCCCATATTGTTCCAATTTTATGATCCTGTATAAGTTGTTGTTATTCCTACATTTTATTTTATGGCTCCTGTCATTAATGACAGGATTTGTTATTAACATATCATGACAAAATCTTCTTTATTTACAGATAGCAATGGCCAGTAACGACTCCTACCTGCAAAGCCTGGGCAGAAAGGTTTGTGCACATTAAAGTACAGAGCCTCGCAAACGCAAAATAGGCGAGATTCAACCCATCATACGTGAGTTCATAGTGCCTCCTTCATTGTGAACAGCCAGCTACTGTGCAGGAGTTAGAAGGAAGCTTCTACCATACAACCATTCAATTACTGAGAGCAATATATTCTTCTCCATGTCCATGCTGATACCACAGTGGTGGGTCTACTTATATCCTTTAATTTTCAGATCGTTTAAAATGCTGGAACTACCTGTGTGATCTATAACCATCTATTACCATACAAGGAAGTACAGTATATACTATAAACCAATCCAAATAAAAACTGAGGTACTTATTTTACTGGAGCATATAGGAAAATGCACTGACTCAAGTATTAATCTAGGGCACAAAATATCGGGCCATCACTGATAAAAGTCAAAACAGTTTTCAGTGGAAATGCTAATAAAATTATTGTGAATACATACATCCATGGTTATTTTAAAAACATGTATTTTAAAGAGGGAAAAAAAATATATGGGTTCAGTTTGTTTATATTTTTTCTTTTCACAGGATAAACAATCTTTGGAGCATTCCAGTTGCACACTACTATATGGCGCTGTGTCCTAATGTTAAACATTCAGTAACAACTGCTCATATCTCAGAGGGCAAATGCTTGTTACATCTTTTGTATGAGAACACAGCACCATCTTGTGGTGTGCCCCTAATATAAACAGTTTCTTTTTCTAATGGTGATTTTAGGGGTAATAACATATTGGTTTATACTAAAGTATATGCAGTATATGGGGATAATTGCACAGCAAATATATTCCCTAAGTAAGGGGTAACTGGTGATCAGGGAGTTGTTTTCTTAATCCCCTAAGGGTATGAAAAACGGCCTGCTTGATGTGCACTGCCTGTCTACTTGCATAATGGAGGATACTCCAGGTGGCGAGGATGTTGCGCCGCTGAATACTGCCAGGTTGCAGTCCTTGGGCACACTAAGGTGGAAAAAACACAGTGCCAAATCACAAAGCAGAAGGATAGTGGAGGAAGGCCGAGGTCGAGGCGGGCAACAAGCAAGAGAGGTCAGGTCACACGCCAGGGGTCAATTGCCAAGTTTTCAGGGGACAGACACTAGTGACACAGGGGCCCCTGCAGGCACAGGGAATACTGGAAGCAACAGGAGGCACAAGTGACTCAGGGATATACACAGACAGGAACACTGGAACAGCGCTGGGAACCAACAGACTGGACAACAAGGGGTTAACGCAGGAGCTGCACAGAGGAAACTGAATTAAGCACCAGGTGAACGGGAACTGGCTCAACAGAATTGGGGGCTCAGCACAATGGAAACACATTGCACAAACACTGAGTGCAGTGTGTGAGCTAGCTAAATAGCCAGGGCTGGTCAAGAGGCTATTTTCTGATTGGCCAGCAAATTGGACAGAATTGAAAGCCTGGAAACAGAGACACGCCCTGCATCAGAACTGCCCGCATGCGCAGGAGAGAGGCGTCTGCACTTTAGTGAGGAAGAGGTGTGACAATAGAAGTGTATGTGTGTACATATAGAAGCAAATATAATTCTAATGCAAATGTGCACAGAGACACATACTGCTGAGAAGAAGAAGAAGAGAAATAAAAAGCCATAGAACCTCAGGGGCAATAAAAGGATGCAGAAATTTACTTAAAGATGTCTAATCCTATTCTTCCAAAATTCCAGAAAAAAGGTAAGCAAATAAAATAGATTTCAAACATTTTGTCTGAGTGCTTAAAAAGTCTTTACAGCTCATTATTTAAGAGACAACCATAAGTAATGGCCCTAGAATTATTCCTCTAACTCTAGCCTACTTCACGGTTTTGTGTTCATATATAAGAGTGCAGGGACCTTTTATTTATTTAAATAAATATATATATATATATATATATATATATATATATATATATATATATACAGGGCCAGCAGCTTAAAAGTGCATCAAGGGTTTTATTCACTAATACTATTTCCACACAAAAACAGGCAAAATAAAACAAACAGCAAAAATAAAGCCTGGCCACTTGGCCTCTAACTCACTGTTAGATCTCTTTACTAACAATCCAGCCCAACCTAGTGCTGAGTCTGGAGTCTGAAGTCTTTACTCACAGTTCACCCTGGACCTCCTCCCAGCTCACCAGCCAAGACAGAGCCACAGGAATAAGCAGGCTGGGAGTTTATATCTTGATAATGTTGTAAAATTACCAAGTGTCAAAATTCTTTTCAGAGATAATTTCAAAATGAACTAAAAGGCCAATAAGATGATTAATATATTGGTTTATATGCCAAAATTTTGGGAATCTATATAGCGAATCTTGTAGTACAGAAACGGCTGCATTAATGTCATGAGCACAGCTGTGGGACTTCTGACAGTGTGGGATCCCCAGGGGGTAAATGAGGACAAGTCTCCCCATTTACTTTTAGTGGGAGGGGGAGGAGGACGAGAGAGGAGGAGGTCTTGTTTGGTGTATTATCCTAATCTATGTTTACATTTCATGTTTACCCTTTAGCACAATAGCTGCTTTTGTTTTTTAAACTTTGAATGTTTCAATATTCATTTTGCAAAAAGTCAATGTTAATGCTATGTTATTGTGTTTGTAGCCATATTGTTTCATTGCAATAATATGTCTTTATTACCACCTTTAAATGTTTGTTCTGCATAAATATTTTCTAATCCATTTTTCCACCCTTGATAGGTCCAAGTTGATTTGTAAATATTTTTTGAATGCAATATTTCTTGGGCCATTTTTTAACTATTTTGGTTTTATATTGAAGTGTGGGGTTACTTGTGTTTGGTGTTTGTTTTTTTTTTATTTTGTCATGAAAAATTTAGTGGTGTCTGTGTGGTCTCTATATTTTATTGTGACCTTTTAGAAAATGTGTTTATTTTCAATAAAATTGTTTTAAACAATTTGTAGTATTTGGTTTTTTTTTGTTTGTTTTTATGTGATCTCCTTTACAACCTCCCAGGTTCTTTTAACCTTGGGTGATCCAACAGACCTAAAATTTAACAGGTAAATTGTGATTGTTTTTAGGCATTTCCTTTCTATGAATTGTTGAAAGGCTAAAAACAGCACAATTGTCAGGTGGTTTGATGCGCATTGTTGTGCGCCTTTGCGGACCCGCTATGTGCGCGTGAACTGTGTTCTATCAGTTGAAAACGCCTGCCACTTTTGTAGAGGCATGGGTTTTCGGTAAGTTTTTCTTTTTATGTGTATATTGTTTGTTGTGCTTCATGTGCACTCATGTATGTACACACATGCATATATATATGTATGCATTTATATATGCATATATTTATTTTATACATATAAAAGAGAAATTATAGGAAGAAATAGGCAAAGAGTTTTTTTTGGCGTGTTGCTTAACATGCTTCAAATTGAAAAGATTGCCTATTTCTTCCTATGATTTATGATGTCATGGGGTTGGCTCCAAGCAACATTCATGGAGGATATTGCTTCTGGTTAAAGGAGGAAACCCCCTTCATGTGCTTCCACTACCAAGCTGATGTGGTTAAGTAAATATATAGTGGGCCAAGCTCTAAAATGCCATTCAAACTGCATAAACACCCTGAAAGGCTATAAAAGCAAGAAAATATGTTTGGCACAAAGTGTATTTGTCCCTGGAAGATTGATATACTAGTACTATTTGTTTTGTGGAAACACCTAAATAATGCATACACTCCACTATTTATCAGCATTAAGTTAAGCAACAACAGATAATCTGTTCATTTCTAAGAGTGCCTGACCCTGCTTGTGAGCTTGGCAATCAATGAGCTTTGATGTGCTTGGCAACCTGGACCTCCTTCCATCACCATCAGGTGTGTTAGAATGAGTATGCAACTCAGCTGGACAACTAATTCACAACCAGTTTGGACAGCAAGTGGAAGTGTGCTTTTATATAATAGGGCTAAGATCAGGCAGCACAGCACTATGAGAGCAAACCTATAACACTACTACAAATGAATAGAGGAGTTCTGTAGAATAGTGGCAGCAAATCAACACTAGTACTAATGAAAATGCATATGTATTTGTATACATTTAAATGTATTTTGACATAAATACACAAGTGAAATCACTAAATGTTCCTTAATACATGTATTTTAACATCTTTGGTAACAATCTTTTTTTCAAATATTTGATTTCTCCAAAGCCAAACTAGAATGAAATTTGAATCAGATCCAAAATGTTTTTGAACATTTTTTTTACATTCATACTATTGTGTGATGAGATGAAATATTATAAAGTGCTAATTAGTATATATACAGCTTGATATGAATTAGTTTTCAGAGTTGCAACCAGACCAAAAAAAATATATTAAAACAACAATTGCAGCCAATCTAACTATAAATGAATAGGGATGAGCGAGCAAGTTTTTAAAACCCGATCTCGCTGCGAATTCGGCCGTTCTCACTTACAGAAATTTAAAGTGAGAACGGCCAGTGTAAATTCGCTGTTCAAGGTAGAATTTCAAATTTAAAGAAAAAAATCTCTCACGGTTAATTAACCTGTAGTGCGGCGGATCGCACACTGTTAATTACCTCTAGTGCCCCGGGGAATGCAAGCAGAAGGATTCACAGGGCTGCATGAATGAATACAGCCCTGTGAATGCTCCTGTTATAATTTCCTCGATCTTGCGATAGTTTCTCGCTCATCCCTATAAATGAAGCATTTTTCTGAATTAGTATTATGTAACATAAAATTGTAGCACTTACCAAAAAAAAGATCAAGCACTAAAGATTCAAATTGACCTGTAATGGACTGTAGGTGCACACAGAACAGGGATCAGGTTAGCGCTAATTAATTGCTATAACAGCACCATTGACAGCTTAACAGAACTACCTCAATCTTGCAGCTGAAAATGAATCACCTTAATTGGTGAATTCTCCATGCCACTGCTCATTTATCAATGCTGTAAGTCAGCAGACGAGTGCACTAGCTCGCAGTAATGCACTGTGGAGCGTATATTCGTGTGCCGAGGCTTATGCGCATTCGCCTGAAAAATCAGCCCCAATGTGAGAAAAAGTGCAAGTGGTTTAATGTCTTCTGCGCTCCATTCAAAATAAAGTTAAATAATGTAAGCAATTTGAATTTAATGTAATACGGTATGGTTGCTGCAGCTGGTTAAAAGGCAAAGTAACAAACTACTGTTTAATGCATTCCAAAATATAGAACATGCACCAATCTAGATGCATCAGGCGTCCCATTTAGTTGAATAGTCTACTTTAGCACAACACACATTAATGCATATGCAATATCGCGGTGCAAAGACAACTTTTTTCTAATTTTGGTTCTGTACATTACCACAATTAATTTTAAATGAAACAACTCGGATGCAGTTGAACTGCAGACTTTCAGCTTTAATTCAGTGGGTTGAACAAAAAGATTGCATAAAAATGTGAGGAACTAAAGCCGGCTTATGAGTGTCTTGCACCTTGCAGTGCACCCTCTGTATTTACTTTCATGCAGTCTTCTCTTTATGGTAGACTTGGATATCGATACGCCTACTTCCTGGAGAGTGTTGTTCACTTGGTTGGCGGTTTTCTCTTCACCATGGAAATGATTCTGCTATCATTCACCACTGTTGTCTTCCATGGACGTCCAGGTCTTTGGGCGTTGCGGAGTTCACCAGTGCTTTGTTTCTTTCTCATGATGCACCAAACTGTAGATTTTGGTACAGAATTGTTTCATTTAAAATTAATTGTGGTAATGTACAGAACCAAAATTAGAAAAAGTTGTCTCTGTCCAAATATTTATAAACATAACTATAGTTTGTTAGGCCTAGCTACATCAAGTATCATTAGGAGTGTATGACTAGCTTCATGTCTAGGCAACTTTTAACAGAAGACAAAGGTTAAATGTCACTTAGACACGTTTGTCCCTTGTGAAAAAACACAACCTTCATTGCCAACAAATTGCATCACTTTAGTTCCATGGCCATAATTAGCTTGGCCCCAGGAATAACCTTTCTTTCTTGTTTGGCACGTTGTAAATAGCAAAACATTCAGATGAGATGACATAACTTGAATTCTTTAGCACTGTGCAATTTCAGAACTAACTGCACATTTTGCATTCGCTCAGTGGCAGACATCCTGTTGGTAAGTTTCCAGTTTAATTTGTTTGGTTTTTCCAAGGACAGTACTTTTCCTAAATGTTTTTCCCCAACTCTTTCGGTAATATATTCATTGTTTTTTCTTCACCCAGCAGCTGTTACAGATCAGCAGTATAGCTGATCTGGTACTTGTTGTTCACCAGATATATGTCAGATCAGCAGCGGTTTGTCTCTAGGGATGAGCTCGATCTCAATCTTGCGGCAAATCTGGTCGTTCTCGCCTACCAAAATTGTAAGCGAGAATAGCCGGTGTAAATTCACCGATGGAGTTCGAATAAAAAAAAAAAAAAGAGAGAGACTCGCGGGCTGTGCTGATCAATGATCAATTCAGCACCGGCTGCATTCATTGATCAGCTCAGTGTGCGATCCCCGGCACTAGAGGTTAAATGGGGAAAGCTTTTCTTAGCCAATCACGGAGCACTAGAGGTTTTGAATAGAGAGACTTGTCCCCATTTAACCTGTAGCACCAGGGATCGCAAACAGGATACCCAGGGCTACAAGAATGATTGCAGCCCTGAGAATCCACTGCGATCCCAGGGCACTAGAGGTTTATTTACCTCTAGTGCCGGGGATCGCAGTGGAACTGCAGAAGAACTCTCAATGGAGTTTCTCTATTGAGAGATCATCTGCAGTTCAGTTCCACTGCGATACCCGGCACTAGAGGTTAATTAACCTCCAGTGCCCCGGGATCGCAAACAGGAGGATTGCCAGGGAATACCTATTTTTCTCTTTACTGTGCTGCTCTGTCCAGGCCTTGAAGGTAGAGGCGTCGCCTGAGTTTTTCAGCTGATTTATAGGCACCTGCTCATTCAGTCTCCGCCCAGCCAGCCTGTTAGCCTCACTATATAAGCTGTGTTCAGACTGACACTCCTTGCATTTGCAATAGGTGTGTTTACCTGAGGCTCCAGCTTGTGTCCGTTTCTAAGTGCTGATTACCTGGTTCTGATTTTGTCTTGTTTTGACTTTGATTGTTTGCCGCCTGCCCTGACCTGGTCCTGCTCTGGATTTCGAGATTGCCTATCGATTTGGTACTACGCTTCAGTTCCATCTGCAGTCAGCTGCCATCTGCACGGATGTGTCTGAGGGCCGCAACCTGGGCGCTGTCCACAGCAAAGTCCATCACCTCTTGCGGGGTGCTCTGGTAAACACCGGGTGGTTTCTTAGACTCTGTGCCTCAGCTCATACCTCCGCCAAATGTGCAAATTAGTATTGGTCGAATGACTCACTATTCGATTCGTCAGCTATTCGCTCGAATAGAGCAAAATTATTCGGGTGGTCGAATGTCAAAGTCGAACACCATTAAAGTCAATAGGAGGAAAAATTCGGTTTTTTTTCAGCACTGTGTAGAGCTTCTACAGCCTCCAAACAGATGTAAAAAGATACATAATAAAAAGATACATTGTAAAAGGATACATAAAAAGATACATTGTAAAAAGATACATTGTAAAAAGATACATAAAAAGATACATTATAGAAAGATACATAACACTATTACATACCCCTGTACTTCACATGAAGATTAAACAGCACCTGTCACATCAATATTAGGCTAAAGCTAGGTACACACTTCCAATAATTATTGTTAGAAAATGAACGATTACGACCGATCAACGATTATGCACGATTATACTTGAACGATCGTATTGTGCACAATTCTGTACATGCTGTAACAATATGATCGTTCAAATATAATCCACCAACAGTGTCCATGCGCTAAATACAATCGTTTGAACGATGCAGGGAGGGACATGTAAAGGAGAAAGTGTACCGCAGAAACATGCACGATCACTGAACGACCCGTACACAAGATAGATAGTGAAAGATCGTCGGCCAATCAGATCCACCGTGGCCGTCGTTCATTTCCAACGACAATCCTCATTCGTCGGCATCCTTGGTCACTTTTTTTGGCCAATCGGTTGTTCATCGGTCGTTCGTTCGTCGTTTCTAAGGATAAGTATTGGACGTGTGTATGCAGCTTTAGTCTACACTGACTGTTTCCCCAGCGTTTAACCTGAGGTTTTTTAAAGCCCATGTTTGAAGTCCTCATGCATTCCAATAGGATGATCTACACTTAAACGTTATCTTAAACGTTGCTTGCAACTTTTAAGAAATTAAAACGCTGGATAAAGGCGGGAAAACGCTTCCATTGAATGCTTTTTCAAACATTTTTAAAAACAATGGGAGCTTTTATAAACATTTTTAGCAGGACTTTGGAATCTGGAAGCCCCCTTTAATAAGGAGACTCCCAGATCTCCACCACCCCACCCTGGGGAATGAGTACAGGGGTACATAAAACCTCTTATTCATTCCCTAAAAGGGTTAAAATATATGTAAAAAATAGGACTAGACTTTAATGTTAAATTATTTTATTATTGTGTGTGTGTTTGATTGGCTGAGGTTTTACATTTCTCAGCCATTCAGCACTAGACATGAATGGGAGACTTGTGCCCATTCACCTCCAGTGCTCTGTGATTGGCTGAGAAATAGGAAACCCTGATGACAGCTCAAGCATCATCAGGATTTCCCTTTCCTCAGCCAATCAGGGAACAGAGCAGTCAGCGGAGCTTTACTTTGCTGACAGCTCCGCTCCCCTGATCACTCCTGCACCCCTAGAGGACCTGTGACATGTTTTACAGATACAGAACACATGTCACAGCTCTGACATGTGTTCTGTATCTGTAATACATGTCACAGGTCCTCTAGGGCTGTGGGAGTAATCAGGGGAGCAGAGCTGTCAGCATAGTAAAGCTCCGCTGATTGCTCTGCTCCCTGATTGGCTGAGGAAAGGGAAATCCTGATGATGCTTGAGCTTTCATCAGGGTTTCCTATTTCCCAGCCAATCACAGAGCAGTAGAGGTGATGAATGGAGATACGTATCTCCATTCAACCTCTATTGCCCTGGTATTGCCTGCAGTTACAGCTAATTGAAGGCACGTGCTTCCAATTAGCTGTAACCGCAAAGTTCCCGCGGTCCGAAAATCCCACAATGACATTATGATTCATAATGTCATTGTCGGATAACCTGTAAAAAATAAAAAAAACAAGTAAAAAAAAAACACACACATAAATTAATTTAGGATAATTTTTTTTTTTTTTTTTAAACTTTTTTTTTTCCGAATTTTTGCAGTCGAATCCTGTGTTTTTCGGGTCGGGTCTATCTGAATTCGAACAGCCATATTCGGGTCGAATATAAGGACAACCTGAAATTCGAACAGCAACACTAGTGCAAATTGCACAGAGGGTCCACTTCCCCATATTGTGGCAGATCCGTGACAGCCCCTTCTCGGGGTATGCCCAGACGTTTCAGGTTGTAAACTAAAAATAATTCTGTAAATGTATTTTTTTTTTTAAAGTTTGACAATTTTATCTTTTAAATCTAAAAATATATCTTTTAGATATTTTAAATCTAAAACATCAAACCAATATTTTGTTCTGTTTTTTATTTATTTGTTTCAAACACAAAGTCACATTTTAAAACATCCAATGGTTGTTTGCAGTGCAAAATATATAACATGCTCTTGTCCTACACCATCCTGATTTTAATCTTGGAAGAGTTGCCACCGTTCCTGCATTCCTTTCTGGTCATCTCTTCAAACATATCATGTGACCTGAAAAGTAACGTAGTTGCGTTTGTTAGATATGTCCACTTCAAACTAAATGTAATTGTAACGTCATTCAACAATACATTTTGCATACAATACACAGCTGAACCCCTTAGTATGTCAGTTTTTTTGGTCCTTACCAATTACAATATTTGTGCTCATTTAGTGAACAAAGATGCAATCGTGTTTTTGTAACAAATTTTTTGATTTTTTTTTTAAGGTCATTACAACAATTTTAGTATAGTATTGAGTTGAGACTTCATACTTGATTAGAATAATTTTTAGACACATTTCAAAACTTTTACATTCTTCTTGGATGAGATAGCAAAACTGCATTTTGAGCGTACTTGGGCCACATCAAACTAAACTTAAATAGGTGAAATGTAGAATAATTGTGAGGTACACTAACTTGTGGACAATAGTCAAACAGAAAATAGACACTAGGCTATCCTATCCAAACAAATGTCCTTACGCAGGAGAACTCAATCACTGTAGGTGTCATAGAGTCATGAAAACATTTAGTGATGTTACACTTTGTTGAAGAATAAGACAGGAATCAGATCGCACTCGGCATCCAGCATCCACCTATTGATTTTGATGGGCACGGGCGCAGGTCGCCTCACCAGACGGGCTTGACCTGGTGTTGGGTCCCAGCTCTTCAGGAGCTGGAGCCGGCCATGCAGGAGGTGGAGCTTTTGGAATTTGCCAACCCAGAGTGTTTAAAACTGCTCGGCTTAACCCCCCCAGCGTTCTAATTCTGTCAGTTTTTTGATGCAAAAAGTGATCCTATTTTTTTTTGCATATACATTTTTGTATATATATACACACCACAACAATGTAATTTATCAAAAAATACTATTTTATCAAACATTTCCCACTGAAATTTTCCAAACAAGGGTGGAATATTATTGCTAAATAATAAGATAAATTAAATGCAGATTTTAGAAAAAAAATATTTACATTTTTAGTAGAAATCCCGGGTGTGGTAGATTTTGAAGCAGGGTGCTGCACAAAGTCCAGCATCACAGTCAGGACAGTAGAATCTGGTTTCTTTGCGTTTCTTCCTTCCTCTGTCTCGGTCTTTTTTTTTTTTTTTTTTAGATACCAAGGTTCATACCATAAAGTGAAAAATTTCAAGTCAGCAATAACATATCCATCAGTGAATAAAGTGCATACATCATAGATAAGTAACAACATTATAGCTATGAGGGGAACCAAGGCTTCTCCATTTTTCAAAACCTAGAAGAAAGGAAAGGGGAAAGGGGGGGGGGGTTACTGACCAGCTGTGTAGTCCAACTCACTCTCGATATATTGTCATACTATGAACAAACATTGCCCCATGTACAATTATTAAAAATCTGGTTAAGGGGGTTGTAACATTCTGGAATATTCCTCAGTGATAGTAAAGTGGATCCAATGGTACCAAATTTGGGCAAATCTATCTGCTCTCTTGGCATCAGTGGAGATCAAGTCCTCCATCTGATGAATATCAGCTACCCTTCTCAGCTAGTGTGCTACAGTCGGGGGAGTGTTATTTTTCCAAAAAGCTGGAATGCACGATTTAGCTGCGTTTAAGAGGGGTCTCAGCAGGGAATTGTTATATCCCTTACGGGATAGGTCTGAGATGTGGAGGAGCACCAGAGCTGGATTGTGTCTGACGTCCACCTCTGTGAGTTTCAAGATGACGTTGGCCACCGAGTTCCAGTAAAGTTGCAGTTTGGAGCACTCCCAGAAAATATGGAGCAACGTACCCTGTGCTTCACCACATCTCCAGCAAGTGCTGTCCGACTGCGGGAAGAGCCTAGCAAGTTTCACGGGCGTCCTATACCAGCGTGTAACCGGTTTATAGTTGGTCTCCTGCAATTTATTGCATATAGACGCCTTGTGGCAGAAGTGGAGTAACATATCCCTCTGTTCGTCAGTAAAGCGGATATTTAAATCACCTTCCCATCTAGTCACAAATGGGGGGGAATCCGGCATATGTACAGTTAACAGGGTTTGGTAGGTGTAAGAAAGTGTACCCCGCATGGGGCGTCTGGCAGCGCACAGGGCCTCCAAGGGCAGGAGGAATCGGACAAATGAACAGGGTCATGGCTGAGATCTTAAAACATATGTGAGTTGTATATGACGCCAAGGAGACAATGAAGGGAGTTCCCTGTCCAATTGTAGGGTTGGTGTATGAATCCACTCCCCGTTGTGTAGAAAGTGTGACGCTCAGTAGACCCCTAACTTACGCCATTGGCAGAATATTGGATCAGAAAGACCCGAAGGGAACCCAGGGTCGCATAGAATCAGAGTTGGGGGGATGGGTACACGGCTATATTCTGGGAGGCGAAATAGTTAGAGACCACTTTCAGGGTCTCACCAATCAAAGGGTGGTTGGTCATAGTGGCCCTGGCCGCCGGTGGCGCCCAGACCAAGGTGTCTATCGGGGTACTGGAGCATGCGTCTTCCAGTCTAACCTATAACTTAGAGTTACTATGCACCAATCCAGCAGTCTGGACAAATGTACAGCTTGATGGTACAATACTAGGACGGGAAATGCAATTCCCCCGTTGGCTTTAGGAAGTCTCAACACTGTCATCCTAATTCTAGGCGACCCTGTGTGCCAGACAAACTTTATAAATTCAGAGCGAAATTTCCGCAATGTCATTGGTCTTTGAGCAGCAAACCACGCACATCCTTGTAGGTGCTGCCTTTTTCTGGGTTGGTGGGATGTATTCAATGAAGTGACGACTAGTCAGGCGTCTTCACAGGCCTCTGACAATTTTTTCTGTACGGAATGTAGGCATTCCATAGGCACTGCTCAAATAGATGCCTGAAAATCTTTTTGTAGTACTTCCTTTGCTGTTTCCTCATAGCTGGGTAGAATGTCATGGCTTGGTCAGTTCTGTCGACAGCTCCCATGGTGTTGTTGTAGTCAATCTCCACCTGTGGCTTCATCACTTCTTTCCCACGTTTTGTGTGTACCAGAACGGTGGAGGCATCATGGACAGTACTCATCAGGCACACATCTTTCTTGTCACTCCATCTCAGGGCCATCATCTTTCCTTTCTGCCAGGCAACAATTTCTCCTGTCTTCAGCTTCCCTTTTACAAACAATTAGGGCAGGTTGCGCCGGTTAGCCCTAACGGTTCCATAGGCATCTGTTCTGTGTTGCAGAAGGAACTTATAAAGCTCAGGAGAGGTGTAGAAATTGTCAGTTGTGACACAATAGCCCTGATCTAGCAATGGCCCAATGAGGGATAGCACTGAAGATGTTGCCAATCCATAATGGCTGTATCTGGGGTTGAACTGTGTCAAGACAAAGTGATGAAATGATACATTCAGGAAGTGATTTATAAGTCATCAAAAGGTCAGATCAAGGTCAGGGCTAATAGTGGGCAAAATGTAAATCAGGGCACTGGGCAATGATGCTTGGTGCACTAAAATATGTACTTGTACTTTTATTATGTGTTTTTTACTGTGAAAAAAAAAATTACATAGTAATCTCACATCTTGCCGGGTGATGCAGTGGGACTGTCCCTGCCCTGCTCACTCCCCTGAATCCACCAACAATGCTGCTCGCATCACCCGGAGGATGCGAGCGTCACATTCTCCGGGAAATGGCCGCTAGCATCATCCCCAGAATTTACTGTTGCTGATCGCATCACCAGTTAGATGTGATGCACCATGCAGAAGTCCTGCTGTCACGGTCCCTTCCGTGACGGAAGTTTGAGGATCTGTCAGACAAGCTGCATGTGAGATTATCTGACAGTCTCTTTGTTTTTACTTGTTTCTGTGTTGTTGTTTGTAATGACCACTCCCCTTACATCAGGTGCAGCTGGGGCTCATTACTGCTCCTCCATTTAGTCTGGTCTCAAACTTCATGCTGTGCGGTTGATATTCACTGTTGGGTTGTGAAGAGGTGGAGTGTTGTGCCATCCTGAGTTCCTGTTTATATCTGCTAATAAGATAAGTTGCTTTACTTTTGGTCTTTTGGTGTTTTGGGGTCTCGTGGTTATTTAGTTGTTTACTAGGCCTCAGGGAGACACTGGGTCCTTCATAGGGGAAGGAACCAGCAGTCTCAAGCCAGACACTTCTGCCAGGGCTATTCAGGGCTAGTAGGGACTAAGTTCCTGTGTATGAGTATTTCCACCATCAGGGGATACTCATACGGTTAGGAGTTAGGGCAAGGTTAGGGTGTCTGCAAGGGGTGACCATTCCCTTCTCCCTTGTCATTGGAGGCCTAGTACTGAGTATAACCTTTCTGTTTCCCTCCCCTCCCCTGTTATCCGTGACACCTGCATGGTGCATTGCATCTAACTGATAATAGGCACAGCGGTGTGGCCGGGACCCAGGCGGCATTTAAAAGCAGATTACAATGTAATCTGCTTTTGAATTTTCTGCCCGGCCACACCCTCCTGACGGACAGACGCCCTGGCATCACAGAGGGATCGTCCGATTGCTGCTGTAGCGCGGGACACAGGTAAGGGGGACTTTTAAAGTTACTCCGAGAGCCACTCGGGGTTACCGCTTTTTGCAAGTAAATTCCACCCCGAGTCACGCTCGGGATTACTGCTAGGGGGGGGTTAATTGAGATTGTTGGCCCAGGGATTCACTGAACATATTACAGAGATGATAAACTCGTAACATGTAGGCACCCAAAGTGGCCGATTGTTATTGGACTGATTCAAACAGACGCTGCATGTCATTATGTCTTTGTTGTTGTTGTTCCTGGAAAAGACTATACATGCCCGCCCTATGTTGGTTAATTTCTCGGTCCTGACGATTCTGGGTTATAGTTTCATGTAGGAGTGTAAGGACCTGTCCCAAATCATCCCAGGAGGGGCCATCCATCCTTGACTCCATCACTCTATCACAATGGCCAACCGGCCTCTGAGTGAGGTTTAGAAGCTGCCTGGCCACACTGGGTTCACCCAATCCACCTGCATCCACTGGGTGCTAAAAGAGAATAAAAAAGTTTACCATGACATTATTCAGAGGGCATCCTGACATTGGAACACAAATCTAGTGAATCTATACACATTTCTTCATAATCCAAAACATTCAACATGAACCATAAAAAGCATTTAACTAAAAAATCAGTCCAAGAATCATGCAAACTCCAAAGGAGTTTTGTAAGCTAGGTTGTTTTTTGGTCCATGGATAAAGAAAGGAAAAACATAGAAACCCAACCCAAAGAAAAAGGCATACAATCAACATTGATTGCCTACAGACATTGCCTACGTTTTCTCATCTGGGCTGAAATGGGTACCTGAGGGACCCTACCAAAAAAATACAAATGCAACACATTGGGAAATGTTCATTCTCCCCAACTCATAACCCCCCAAAAAATGTAACAGTTCTTGCCTACCTCCACAGTAGATGCAGCCCGTGAAATGTCTCCAGAACCACAAACCAGAGGACACTGATGTTCTACACATGGTATATGACATCATAATGGCCCTGATTCATCAAGCAAAATCGGAAGCTCCCTCGCGCATTCGTATTCGCGATCCGAAATCGTAAGCCGTCGCGCAATTCAGCAACTGAATGAGCTCGCGGCCGGAGCCGCGCATCTCCGGCAGCTTTACACTGGCGAGCTTGCATTAAAAGTCACTGTTCCCCTAAAAAATCATTTGACAGGATGGTCCCCAACGCAGTACCTCTCCGGTCCTCCAGTCAAGGACAGGTTCATGAACCCGTAGCCACGGAAGTCCCGAGAGGAGAGGATGTGACAGGCTTGACAAAACCAGGAACGCAATTTCTTCAGAATGAAGCGTTCCTACCTGTACTTTTACAGGTTCCGTGATGAAGTGTGTGGATTCTGACAGAGCCTTTCCATCGACGGACGATATAGTCAGAGGCCTCTGTAGGCGTTGAACGGGTATCCGATAACCATCCACAAGGCATTGTTGCAGGAAGTTCCCTGCTGCTCCGGAATCCAGAAGCGCCATCTCAGTAAATTGAACATTGCCTAATGACAAGGTTACTGGCAGAGTCAGAGGAGGAGAGGAGTCTCCTACACCTGGGGCCGCCTCTCCCACGGACCCTAGGCTCAGAAGTTTCCCGGGTTCAGGGGACAAGTGCGGAGCACATGATCAGGACTACCACAATAGAAACAGTCCTTTAGCATGGTGGTGATTGTGCTCCTGTTCAGACAGTCTAACCCGATCGACCTGCATGGGTTCAGGGACTACCGATACCATGGGAGGCAGAGGGTTAGAAGCTTGTGGAGGTGAAAGTACCCGATAACCAGGACCTGTTTCACGTGCCACCTCCCTGGCATGTTCCTGGAACCGTAAATGAATTCGAGTGGCCAGGGAGATGAGATCATCCAGGGAGGAGGGAATGTCCCGACCAGCCAATTCGTCTTTAATTCTCCCACTGAATCCCTCCCAAAAAGTGGTCACAAGTGCCTCATTATTCCAGCCGAGTTCCGAGGCTAACGTGCGGAACTGAACTGCGTACCGGCCCACAGATTGCTTCCCTTGACGCAACCGCAGCAGGGAGGATGTGACAGAAGCGGTGCGACCGGGCTCATCAAACACCTTGCGAAAGGTCTCTAGGAAAGCTTGTAGATCCATTATAATTGGGTCGTTCCTCTCCCAGAGGGGATTGATCCAGGCCAGCGCCTCCTCAGTAAGGTGTGACATCAAAAAGGCTACTTTGGCTTGGTCAGAGGCAAATTGGTGAGGTAACAGTTCAAAATGAAGAGTACATTGATTTATGAAACCCCGGCACAGCTTAGGGTCACCATTGAAACGTGGAGGGGCTGCAAAATGCGGTCCAGAACCTGGTACATAGGAAGGTGGCGGGGCAGGCACTGAATTAGTTGGAGCAGGGAAGCTTGATGACGCTGGGTTGGCAGATGTGAAATCATTCAGGCGCATATTCACATTGCGTAGATAGGCCAATATTTGATCCTGATGCTCACGCTGCTGAGCCAACTCCTGGCGTAACTCGATGGTACTAGGAAGGTTCGGATCAGCGGGGTCCATGGCCTGAGCAAACTGTTATGCAAGCGGGT
>NC_092870.1:7847203-7877358 GCF_032062135.1 Pyxicephalus adspersus | reverse complement strand
GTCCTATGATTTCTGATGTCATGGGCTTGGCTACAAGCAACATTCATGGAGGATATTGCTTCTGGTTAAAAGAAGTAATCCACATTTATGTGCTTCCACTACCAAGCTGAGGGGAGTAAGTCAATATATATAGTGGGCCAACGTCTAAAATGCCATTCAAATCTGAATGTATAGACAAACCTTCACATATCTAAAGTCCCCAACATTTAGCTAAGGCAAACATAAATTTTAGAATCACGCAGAAATTGGAGTCTATTTTAAATATTTAACTAAATAACCAGGCAGATATTCCCAAAAGGAAGGCAGCACCATAAACATCTTCAAATAAAATAAAAAAATCAAGAAATTTAGATTGAGATAGAAGCTTCTTATTTAGCTTTTGGAAGGCTTATCACACACAAATTAAATTACCTGGAATCTCCTCCAGGCCTCCCTGCAGTGGCTCAGTGACCTCCTGTTGATGTAGATCTGTTGAATCAACCAAAAACAACAGAAATAGAATGAGCTTGACTATACAAGATCATTTGCATTGATCAGTTCCTCAAAAAAATAACAAACAAACATAACACTCCCAGACAAACAAATGCATGAAATGTAACGTGGGGGAGCTGAAATATTACACATATGATTGTTGTTTTAAACATGATTATAGACAGCTGCACAATGTCAAACAAGATATACTATGAAGGTTCATTTTACCAGGAGGAAGAACAGTGCCATCTTCTACATGTGAAGTGACATCCTCGTTATCCTCATCAAAAAGAGTGCAGAAATACAAAACAATAAACAGCTCATCTTACAAAAATAATCTCAGATTTCCCCCCAAACAAAACTAAGAAAAACACAATACAACTTTGGTATAAATTCAAATTACTAAACTGTTGCAACCCCAAAAAAAAATAAAAAAGACATTTGTAGTTAGGTAATTAGTCTAAAAGGATTGAACTTGGTTGCCAAGCATTGGAGTCATCCTAGTAGTCCACCACTACCACTGCTTCTGGCCCAATGAATGTCAACGCTGATCTTTCATATGCTGCACAATGTGTTGTAGATATGTCCCACTCCATACGGCCTCTGTGCCCAGGACCCTTTTGATGTGTCTGAAGATGTCACTCACACGTTTTTTGTTTCAATCGTTTTCATTGAGTTTTAACAGTACAAAACATACGTAAAAAGTGGACACATACATAAAAGACGACAATGGAGGCCAAAGCCCGTATTTGCAAGAAAAAAAAACAGTATACAACAAGTGTCACTTTTCATATACAAAACATTTGTTAACATAAATTACGGACTACTATAGGGAGGGTACAAAAAAGGGTACGGGGAAAACTCGGGGAAGAACACAGACAGATAACACTTCTTAATAGCCTAAATAGGGGGACATAATGAATATTAGGGGTCAAAGGAGTCCAATTAACCTCGAGAGCCTCGTTTCCACTCTCTGTAACCTTCCAGGGCACTCCTGGGGACACAACCTGGATCCTTGTTCAAAAACAAAATGGTAAGCCCAGGGGTAGGGATAGGGGTGGGGTTATAGGTATGGGACTGCCCGACTAGCCCGTTCTATATGCCAACTCCTCATCCACTTTTTGCCCAATTAGATTCTAGGTCTGCAACCTCCAAACGCTCCATTAGACTCATGGCCATAGCGATTTAAATTGGGGTGATTCTTTAAACCAGTCCCACTCGGATCAAATCACCTTTTATTGCTCCATAATATTTTCATCTTCTACAATCAAAAATTCCATACGTTGAATCTTTTCTAATTCCACAAGCCACTCCCTCATTGTAGGTAATATAGGCTGTCTCCATTTTCCAGGAATAATCATCCTAGCCGCTGTAGGGAAGTGTCTAAGCACATCTTTTTTACTAGCCTTTAAAGACCCAGGAAGGATGGACAATAACAAGATTTTGGGTGAAATCCTTAAGTCTGATCCAGTCACTCTGTTATATATATCAGCTATCTGGTCCCATAGCCTACGGATTCCTGGGCATTCCCACCAGATATGTAACATCGTGCCCTGTTGTAAATGGCAACGCCAGCACCTATCATAAACCGAAGGGGACATACGATGGATATCCATAGGACATAAGTACCATCTGGAGATAATTTTATAGTTGGTCTCCTGGGCCTTGCACGGAAGTGCCATTTTATGGGTCAAAATGAATGCCTTTTCCCATTCTATAGGGGAAATAGATGACCCCAGTTCCACTTCCCAATATCTCGTGTAAGTGGGAGCATTGCTAACATGAGCTCTGATCAGAAGCTCATACAATTGGGAGATTACATGGATCGGCCTATTTGTAGAACATAGATTTGTTTCAAATGCCGTACGGCTCCTTTGTATCGCATGTATATTAAGAAATGTCGTTAAAAAGGAGGATAGTTGGCGGTATGACAGCCATGCCTTTGGCAGCCCCTGCATCCCGGCTTCCAAGGATAAGAAGGGTGGTACCCTCCCATTCTGTAGTACACTGTACACCTGCCTATTATCCTGAGCTGTCCATGATAGAAACTTATTAGCCTTCATAGCCGGAGCAAATGAAGGATTACCAAAGAGGGGGGTCATGGGACCTATCTTAGTAGACACATGTCCCTCCCTAATAAGACCGTCCTAAACTTTCAGGAGGTCCGAGGTAACAATTGGTAATGGTTGTTGTATATGTAATAAAGTCCTGTCCACCCATAATAAAGATCTGAGATCAATGGGGGATAAAAAATTTTCCAATAGAACCCAGCTCTTCCTGTCTCTGTTGTGAAACCAGTCCACTACCCGTGATAGCATAGTTGCTTTGTAATAACATCTGATATTGGGGACACCCGCGCCACCCTGATTTTTAGGTCTGGTAAGATAGCGTAATGCTATTCTGGGACGCTTCGTTTTCCACAAGAACTTTCTGCGCATTTGCTGCACTTTACCCATAAAAGCCGGCGGTAAGTATATCAGGATCATCTGGAAAATATACAGTATTTTGGGTAGAATATCCATTTTGAGAGTATTGATTCTAGCAAACCAAGAGAGAGGTAATAAATCGTATTTACCCAGTCTGTCTTCAGTCTATCCAGTAATGGCTCATAATTATATTAGAACAATTTGGCAGGGTCTGCTGTGATAAAGATCCCTAGATATTTAATCTTTTCAGTACAATGCCTGAAAGATGTGTGATCTCTAAGATATTGAACCTGGTCTGGTTGGAGTGAGATATTTAGTAGTTCAGATTTAATAAAATTTACTTTGAAATTGCTCACCTCTCCAAATTTCTCAAATTCGTCCAGAATCACTGGTATAAATCTCTGCGGGGACGAGATATACAGAAGCAGATCATCTGCAAATAGGGACATCTTATAGTGTTGTTTTCCAATCTGAATCCCCTGTACATCCGGATTCGTCCGCAGGGCCATAGCCAGATGTTCCATCACTATAGCATACAGCAAGGGGGATAGTGGGCATCCCTGTCTAGTGCCATTAGTGATAGAAAATGGTTTCGATAAACTGCTGTTGACCCTCACACGAGCCCTAGGAGCCGAGTAAAGAGCCGCAATCCTGGCTATCATAAGTGGGCCCAGGCCTATCTGGCGTAACGCCTGATACATAAGGGCCCAGTTCACCCTGTCGAACGCCTTCTCAGCGTCCACAGATAACAAACACATAGGGGTCCTTGATATTTTGGCAGCGTGGGTGTTGGGTTAGCACAATTTATTTAATATCAGTTATGTCTCACCAACAATAATGCTTTACCAGTATATACTGGTATATGTATACCATATATGAGGTCATCCTAAAGGAATGCAGCATATCCTGTAACTGGTATCCTTAAAATGCTGGTTTAAGGGATGATCATTGGTCAGTACTGGTCAAACACTGGCCATTGTCTCAGTTTCCTGGATAGTTAAAAACACAGTGCCATGCCTAATAACTAGTCTTGACCAGAAGTAACTGTATGCAACATGTTTTTTTGATCAATTGCTCATTATTATGAAGGCAGGAATCCGGCTGGCAGTGAGGAGGCGAGTGTACGCGCACGCTCGAGTCCGGACCGCGGTAATCCGCGATCGCCGGTCGCGCGTATTTTCGCGCTTCTAGCGATCGCGGATTTCAATGATGAATCAGGGGCTGTGTGTTATCTCTCTTTGTACACTTCAAATTGAACCCATCAATATTTGCATAAACTGTCACAAATTATATCCGTGACATAACAGTGGTTAAGCAGTAAAGTCTTAACTGTGTTATCTCTGGCCTCTCTCCCACCAATAAAGCCAACCTGATCTGTATGTATCAGGTCCGGAAGGTACGTGGACAATTGATTAGCTATCAATTTAGAGAAAAGTTTTGCATCTACATTGATTAAGGATATTGGCCTGTAGTTCGACACATAGAGTGGTCCTTACCGGGTTTAGGGAGAACAGTAATATGTGCCTCCATACTTTGAGCGGGGAAAAAAGTGTCGCCTGATATGGAAGAAAATACCCGTGTCATAAATGGTACAAGGGCTTCTGCGTGCAGCTTGTAAAATTTGGGCATGAACCCGTCCGGGCCTGGGCTTTTGCCAGCGGGAGTGAGTCTAATTACCGCAGGTACTTCCTCCTCCGTGAAGGCGGATTCCAAACTAACGGAAACCGCCTGGTCTAATTCCGGCAGCGCCGTAGAGGCAATATAATCCTGGAGCGACAAGCTGGGGTTCGATACGGTTTGAATATTGTACAAGTCAGAATAGTATCGTTGAAATGCTGTCAATATTTCCTGAGGCACAGCAGTGATATCACCTTTTGCATTTCGAATGTGTGGAATATACGTGGCCGCTGGTCTGGGATGAAGCCCCCTCGCTAGGAGACGACCACATTTTTCCCTATATTGATAATAGGATTTGCGGTATCTATCTCTATATTTTTGCTGAGCTAGGTCATATAGTTCTAAAAGGTGTCTCCTAGTGGATGTCAAGTCAGAAAACACGTCCGAGGACATATTACTTTTGTGCAGCTTTTCCAAGTTCTGTATTTTATTGACCGTATCGGCTATCGCCTGAGATCTGATCTTTTTAAGTCTCGCCCCCCTGCTGAATTAATACCCCTCGGAGTACTGCCTTAAGGGCTTCCCATTGAAATGGGAGAGAAGTCAAATCCGTCTTATGGTCCTGCAGAAAATGTTTGATGGTATCTAAGACTACTCCCTCACATACTGGGTCTCAAAATAAGGAGTCGTTACATTTCCAAGTCCACTCTTGAAAACCTATAGAGGGGGTCTGGAGAATAAGAGTAACTGAGGCATGATCAGACCATGGGCAAGCTTCAATCGACACCTCAGGGCGCCAATCCAGGATCCTATGGCTTACAAAGATATAGTCTATTCGAGAATATGTGTGGTGAGGGTTGGAGTAAAACGTGTAGTCCTTATCGCCGGGATGCAGGGCCCGCCACACATCTAACAATTGGAGATCATATAATTTGGTTTTAAAGGCATTTAATTTAGAGTAAGAAATAGAGGAGTGACCTGTGGACGTATTCACTCTCGGGTCCAATGGAAAATTAAAATCCCCTCCTATAATTAAGGCGCCTTCTGCAAATGTACAAAGCTTAATCAGATACTGGGCTGCTGCTAGCGTCGGCTGCTGGTTAGGAGAGTATAATGTAGCAACAGTGAACTTTCTATCCCATAAAGAGATCTTGGCAAATACATATCTACCCATCGGGTCAACACAGGTGTCTAGAACCTGGACAGGGAGTGATTTGTGGAATGCTATTGACACCCCTTTGGTTTTGCCCTCAGGATTGGTACTATGAATCCATGTGGTGTAGTAGCGATTGCTAATAGGGTGCATCTTCCTAGCATGGAAATGCGTTTCCTGGAGTAGTAAGATATGGATTCTAGATTTGTGTTGTTTGTACAAAAATTGGGAGCACTTGATAGGACCATTAGGTCCTTTGGCATTAATAGTGCGTATTTTCAACCCTCGTGAGGTGTGTGTTTGTGTAGGCATCGTTTCAGCGTCTACCACTACTACCCAAGAGACTAGCTGGCCAACCCAGGAAATAAAAAGTCAATCAACTGGATCCCCCTAGTCAATTAGGTTGTCAAGGTAATCCGAACAGGCCAGTCAGGTTTTAAAACTTGAACGGATACAGGCAGGGGGGGGGGGGGGGGGTTTGGGTCAACAGTCGGCTGGGGAGGGCTAGTTCCCAGTCGTCTATGGGGAACTAAACAGTAAAAGGTTAAACCTTGTTTGCCGCCTTCACCGGCGGTATACCTATGCGAGGTGACGTGGCAGGAAGAGAAAAAGAAAAATATATCCTTTACATGTGAACCTACTCGGGGGAAAAGCCTATACTGCATTAAAATTGCTGGGAGAGAAAAAAAAACATATAAGAGGTAGGTAACAACATCTCTGTTGGCAGAGTTACAGAAGGCAAAAAAAAACAGCATATAACCATCTCAATACAGTATTTCCGTGGACACCCTCCTTAGGTCCTTCAACACTTCAGTAATCCCATACTCCAGGTTAGGAGGCCCAAGGGGTAGGGCTAATGGAACTGCAGGCCAATCTGGTAACCAATATGTGAGGAAGCTGGAGGTCCCTCAAAAACTGTGGTAAATCCGCTGGAGACAATAACTCTTACACCCAGATCTAGCAATAAGATGAAATGGGTATCCCCAGCGATAGGGGATATTCCGGTCACGGAGCACATCCAACAGGGGTTTACCCGCTCTCCGGAGATCCAATGTATGTTTGGATAAATCCGGCATCAGTTGTATTTGGGCCCCAGCGTATTCAATAACTTTGGCGACTCTTGCTTTCTTCATAATATCCTCTTTAGTTCTATAAAAGTGAATGCGGCAGATTGCATCCCGTGGTCGTTGGGGGTCTCTCCCACGAGGGCCCAGGGTCCTATGCACTCTATCTATTTCAATATCCATATCTGGTGGGATCGCCAGGAGGTTTGCAAATATAGTATAAACAGCAGTATATAACTCAGAGTTTGGTACTGTTTCCGGGATCCCGCGAATGCGGATATTGTTTCGCCTATTGCGATTCTCTGTGTCATCCTGCAGTAAACAAAGCATATTGATTTGAGCCGCCTGGCGCTCTAAAATAACAGTGTGAGACTCCATTTGAGAAGAAAGTTCCGCACAAGCACTTTGAAGCACATTGGTGGTACTAGTCACCTGTTGCAGGGTCTGTTGAATATGTAGGAATTCAGCTTTACAGCTCGCCTCTAACCTCCCAATACTGTGATCCAAATCAGAGAGTGGGGAGCGCCCTGAGGTGGGCTTTCCAATCCCAATCCTCCTCCTCCATCCTTTGACTATATGTGGGCCTGGAAGCCTCCCCAGAGCTGGAGAGCATGCTGGGACTGTGCAGATAAGAAATAGGTGATCCCATAGCCTGCCCTGATGGAAGTACCTGGTCTGCTGTGTCCCCCTAGGTGTCATCTGGGGGTAGCGTCGTTGGTGGTATGGCAAGCTGGTCCACGTCCGCTCGCGGCCCGGATCCGGCCACAAATTGAGGCAGCGGCTGTGAGGCCTGGTCACACGCGGCCCGACTCCCGGCTGCAAACAGCCCGGGAATGCTCCTGGACACCGGCGTCTCCCCTCCGGGGCGCCCCTTCTGACTTCCTTTCAATTTAGGACCCATTGCAGTGGGAGAGAAGATCTGTATGCACTGCTCTGTAAGGCCTTTCCCCCTGTAGGATACGGAGCTAGGCACACACGCGTCCTAGTCCGCCATCGTCCGGCCACGCCCCCCCCCACTCACACGCTTTTGTCACTGGGTAATGGTCCGTTGTGTACTGCCCACTGCATTAACCCTCCTGGCAATTTCCTCCCAAAGTACCTGCCTTTCAGCATGGGAGGTCTGGGAGTGCAAGCCCCCATGGATTCGCTGAAAAAATTATACGTAGGACTCCATGAGGGCTGCATTTTGCTCAGGAGTGAAGCTGGTTGCCCTGGAAGCAGAATCCCTGGGCTGGCTCAAACTGACTGAGCTGCCAGGTTGAGGGCCCAAGGGCCTAGATGTTTCTTGGCCTGTTTGTCTAGGCAACCTATCTTGCCTGAGGAAGCTGCCTGCTGGAATATGGGCTGGAGAATGCCCTGGGGTGGTAGTGCCAGTGGTGCTGGTGCCAGCAGTAGTGCCAGTGGTGCTGGTGCCAGCAGTGGTGCTGGTGGTGGTGCTGGTGGGGTGTTGGGTTTTTCGTGCTGAATGATACATGGTCCTAGGAGGAAAAAAGAAAAACAGTTAGGGGACAACACAGAAAAACATTTTTGAGGTACAAAGTAAATGGTGGATTCTTACCTTTATAATTATATCTTTATTTTTTATTTATTTATCTATTTGTGTTTTTTCAAATGTTTTGGGTCATTAAGGCTTGTGAAATGTTGCAAGCAGAAAGGCTCACAACTTCTCTGAAAATATATAGGGTAGCAGTGGCATGCGCACGTTTATGCGGGTACGCGCAAGGTTTACGTGCGCACATGAAAACATGTTATATATATATGCGCATAGGCATTTGCGTATTCTGCCGTTTAGGATTATGGAGGACATTGTAGTTTTGGCAAATGCAGTTGTGGCTGCAACTGCAACAATGTTGGTTGCTACAGACGATAATGGTACTCCAGCTGCCCAAGAAGGTGAGGAGCATCCTTCAACACTGTCCCCAACTGTTGTACGGGTCTGGGAACCACGTCTTTTATTACAGTGGACCAACCTGGATGACATGCGGGAGCATGATGTTAAAGTGCGATTCCACCTGTCACGTCATGTCATCCATAACCTCTACACCAAAGACCTCTGCTCCAAAGACCAGAAGAAGCTAGGCTGTGCCAGGAATGACCAGACTCCTGCCCACTCTCTACATATTAGGCTGGGGATCATTTGAGACGACATCGGGCTCAGTTTGTGGCCTGAGCCAGCCCACAGTATCCAGGGTGTTTATGAAGTTCATAAATGCCATTGTGGACCTTGTCGCTCTATTTATTAATTTCCCTCACACAGCTCATGGGTGGAGGAATGTAAAGGTGGATTTCTTCAGGGAACCAGGATTTCCAAATATTTTGGGGGCCATTGATTGCACCCATGTGGCAATTCAGGCCTCTAAACAACAGGAAATCTCCTTTAGAAACCGGAAGCGATATCATTCACTGAATGTCCAAATAGTCTGTGATGCCAACAGGAAAATCATGAGTGCACGCACAGGTTTCCCAGGTTCATGCCATGATGCCTATATCCTGCGTCAGACAGCCCTCTACCAGAGGTTCAACTCTGCAGAAATGCCTGAGGCCTGCTTAGTAGGTAATGTTTAATGTAATTACTGTAATACAACTAACAGTTACAGTGGTTAAATCACCTATTATGATGCTAAGTAGTATATTCGCATGGCGAGATTATGCGCATTCATGTGATAAATCACCTCAATTGTGCGACTTAGCTTTTATTATGCCAATTATGCCTCTTAGCTATAGCTAAGTAAGGAATCTTTATGGGGATGCAGAGTTTTCATTCTGGTAGCATGGAAGTTATGAGGCTAGTCCTTAATGAGTTATGGAAGGTCCAAGTCAAGTTGTTCTTGTTCCTGCTGTACAGAACCATCTAACCATATATCACTGATCTCATTCATGCTAAATCAAACATTGAAACCTTTGTTTTTTTCCTCTGTTTTCCAACAAATCACTTTAGCTGAAGAAAATACACCAGAAGAGGAAACATGAAAGGGAAAGGAAGAAGAGAAAAAAGAAGGAGATGAAACTTAAAGCTTTGCAGGAGACACAAGAGGATGACACTGCTAAAGTGGAGCAGAATGTAAAAAAAGCTGTGGAAGAGACACATGAGGTGCCGATAGTTTTCAACAAGGTGGAAGTCCATGATGAACCTCTCAATAAAATCATAAAGAAATAACAGAAAGGGTAACGGGTAACAGGAAACATAACACCCATGACTGGAAAAAACTACAAACAGCTACTAAGGAGTAAGCTTGAAGAACTAAGGGCCAAAGACCAAGAAAAGCTGAAGGACTGAAGATTAAAGATGATGAAGGTATGTTAAAAACTGCAAGGAAAAGTAGCAGGAACAGAAAAAGAAGCACTGGGACAAATGACTACAGCAGACAATGTAGAAAATGCAACAGCGTCAGGATAAAAGAAAACACAACATTAATAAAAAAGAAAATAGCCAAGATAGAAAAGAAAAAGAAGAGAGCTTGTAAGAGTCACTGTTACTCTTTGAACTATTTATAAACAATGTATAGCAAGTTATGTATAATTATGTCTTACAATATTGTTTCATTCTATGTATAGTAACTCGCCATTTTTATCATATGTCCTCTTTTTCCTATAGGACGCTATATAATTCTTCACATTCCACATCTAAATATACTCTCACACACTTGCCCTGATGTATCAAGCGAATGCGCGTAAGCTCGCTGTTCCCTGTTATCTGTGCATGTGGGACAGAGCTTGTGAAAGGCATTGGGTGGAAAGGAATTGGCCTCCAGGATCTGCCCTAAAACTAGGTGATCCAAACATTCTACATGAGCCACTTGTTGATAGAAAGAATATTATATTCCCCCCTCTGCACATGAAACTGGGTCTGATGAAGCAATTCGTTAAAGCTTTGCCAACTGAAGGAGAATGTTTCAAGTTCCTCGTTTTGGCATTTCCTAGCCTGTCATTTGAAAAAATAAAGGCCGGTGTGTTTGATGGTCCACAGATTTGGCAGGTCATCAAAGATGAACATTTCATCAGGACAATGTCAGAAGTTGAAAGGAATGTTTGGTTAATATTCAAAGCCATTGTCAAGTACTTTCTTGGAAACACACAAGCAAATAATTACACAGAAATTGTCCAGAAACTCTTGGAGAGCTACAAAATGCTTGGTTGCAGTATGAGCATCAAGGTGTATTTTCTGCATAGCCATCTTTCTAACTTCCTGGAAAACCTTGGTGCAGTCAGTGATGAGCAAGGTGAAAGATTCCACCAAGAATTGAAGGTCATGGAAGGACGGTATCAGGGTAGATGGGATGTACATATGATGGCTGACTATTGTTGGAGCATCCGGCGGTGTGATTGTCCCAACACTGAACACTCCAGGAAAGGCTATAAGCGTAAATTTTTACCTTAACTGCTTACCCGATTAATTTTCAAATGTTCAAGTTATTTCATTATTTTTTCATTGTACGTAAAATTTGTATGTTTTTTGACAATAGGAGGGTACCCTGTATCGTGAAAACCAGATGTAATAGCAAAAAAATTGGGTCATTTCTGAAATCACCACCCAAGCATCATTGCCCAGTGCCCTGATTTACATTTTGCCCACTATTAGCCTTGACTTTGATCTGACCTATTGATGGCTTATAAATCACTTCCTGAATGTATCATTTGATCACTTTGTCTTTGACCTTGATTGTTCCTGACTGATTGCTGGAGACCACATGGCATCCAAAGGGCATCTCGCCAGCGCAAGCGCTGCTCTGGAGGAATTTGAAAGCAGCGATAGCGATTTGGAGTCCCTTGTGGAATCGAGCAATAGTGATTCACCAGGAAATTTGTCATCGGACAGCGAAAGTGAACTGAGTGACAATTCTGAACCTGAGGTCAGTGCTGTGAGCACATGGTGTCCTATTGACCTTGATGCAGACCAGGCAGCACCGCCAAGATTTCCATTCCCTGCGTACCTGGGATGAAAATTGAGGCTTAATGCGATGACCCCCTGGCATACCTGAAGTTTCTTTTGACCGATGAAGTTATCGAAAACATTTTTGCGGAGACAAAAAGGTAAGCCACTCTGTGTTTGCTAACTTTTTGAAATTTTTTGCTAATTTTTTTTATGCAAACGTGTGCTGCTCTGTGTTTGCAAACTTTTTAAATTTTCTTTTTATGCCAACATGTGTGCTGCTCTGTGTTTGCTAACATATTAGTTGCAACCTTCACCACACTATAAAAGAACATATCCTAAAATACCTTTTTTTTTTTTTGTTTTATGCAGGTACGCTGGACAACAACAAGGTGCTCCACACCTGCAGTTTGCAAGAAGCACAAAGTCGGAACCTGTGACCAAGGATGACATTTGGCTGTATTTGGGCTTGGTGATCCTGCAGGGAGTTGTGGGCAAACCCCACAACTCCCTAGTCCAACAATAAAATTATTGCCGCTCCATTCTTTGGCACAGTCATGCCAGGATACCGCTTTTCCCTTATCATCAAGTACCTGCACTTCGCTAGCAATGAAGAATTTGATGGGACGACCCATCCTGCACCAATACGGAGGAAAATTTGGGAAGTGTCTCGGATGATTCTACAAAGTTTCCAGCAAACCTATGTGCCAGAAAGTGATGTCAGCATTGACGAAAGTCTAATGGCTTAAAAGGGGAGGCTGAGCTGGGTGCAGTACATTGCGTCAAATAGGGCACGATTTGGCATGAAAACCTATATGCTGTGCAAATCCTCATCTGGCTACATTTGGAATACGGTACTTTACACTGGAAAAGGGACACAGTTAACCACCTGGGCGTTACACTGATGTCTAGATTTCTGTACCAAAAGCGTTACACTGTTTTTCATGAAATTTTTTTTTTAAATTGTAGACCTGTAAGTTACAGAAATATGTCCGAACAGGGTTCTAGTAGATATCATGAATATAAAAAAAGTTTGAAACACACAATCATGTAAAAAAAAAATGTACTTTTATTTTTATTTCATGTTGTGTGGTGTTTTTGTACTGTAAAAACCATTTACAAGCAGATTACATTGTAATCTGCTTTTAAATTTCCCTCCCTGACACACCCCCATACATCACCAATCACATCACTGGAAGATGACTCATCCTCCGGGGTGATGTGAGGGGGGGATTTCCCTGCTCACACAGACAGAGACGCTGGACGCTGGAGCTGGAGCTGCTGCATCTACAGAGAGATGCACAGCACAATGTAGGATTTTTGCATTGTGCTTCACATCTCACTGCAGATGCCAGCAGCAATAGCACATTTTTTATTGCTGCTGGAGAAGCTGCGGGGACCGGGTAAGTATTTGCTTTCAGTTGTAATCCGATTGTCATACAATGTATGACAATCAGATTGCAATATAACATTTGTTTACATTTTAACCACCTGGTGAGAAAAGTTCGGGTTTTACACTTTTTGCAAAAGTTTTTACCCCGAACATGGTCGGGCTTAACGGCCAGGTGGTTAAACCCCAGATACAGCCATGATAGATTGGTAACATCTTCAGTGCTATCCCTCATTGAGCCATTGCTAGGTCAGGGCTATTGTGTCACAACTGACGATTTCTACAACTCGAAAAGAATAACATACAGTGAAGAACACCAGTTTTTGTAGTGGGATTTTTTAGACCAATATCAACAACATGTATTATAAAAATAACAACATTTTATTAATATTTACATTAAAAAGCTCATTTCAAATACATAAAACCACATAAAAGTATTGTTATACATAATAATCTCTCCTTTCAGAGTGTCCCCCTGAGGGATACATTCTGGATTAATTCTCTACGCGTTTCGAGGAAATATCCGCTTCCTCCGGAGAGAGGAGAGAGAATCTACAACTATAAAGAAGATTGCATTGTTATCATCAATTAAGTTATTACTGCATTAGCAGAAAGGAAATACATTAAACTAAACATATTATACATCAATGAACCTGATGCTTGTGTTTTCAGCAACACTCTCTGTTAGAATCAGTGGTGGGGAACAAACCGGTGGTCATGGCAATCAAGCTGTTATCTGCTTTAATCTGGTATCAACATAAATATGATAGCACTTTAATTTGTCCGTCCCAACGTGTTTTACATGTTTGGTAGTGCCTAATAGCCCATTATTACCCACTTCATAGAGATTCCAATCAATGTTGCAAAACCGTGCTCCAAGCCCCATAGCCAAACACCTTAAACGAAACGCCGGCCAATTAATTCATAATCGGGTATACAACATGCCCATCTCTACATTCGTGCCACCATATAGTTAATACTATTGTGATTAGAATCCACCACAGTTTGTAAAGTGGTAACCAACCATACGTATTTGTCCATTTTTCACCACTTTGTGCACATTCACTGGGGTTAACAACCCACTTACTTCAAATCACATCTAGTTGTTGTTATAGTTCCTTTGGTTTCAATGTTATTTATATTAGTCCTACGGAAAAGGAATAGGTCCATAAACGCCAAAAATGACAGACTTCAAAAGGACTCCAAGCGATTCTTACTTACAGTTTTAGATCTTGAAACAAACAATAATACCGCACTGAAATCTCACAGCCGAGCCACACGCTTACACACCAATTCCCCCGTATGATGCATTCGGCGACTCATGCGCCCATTATGCTTCCTATAAAGGGAAAATCCTCATACGTCATCCGCCCATTGCCAGGTCCCGTCCCTCAGCATGTACACAACAATCGTTAGTTACCATCTATGTGTGATTACTCGGGATCCCCATCCACTTAGGAGAGCAGGCTGTCGGTCTCTGGGCTCAAAATTATTTGTATGTTTTTATTGAGTTTCTGGTGCTCCGTGACACCAGAAGTTGTTATTTCTATACAAGTTCTTTTATTATTGTTTGTGGAGGTAATCACTGTTCAGTGGATTTACCTCCAGACAGGGATTTACCAGTGCCACTGATCAGCCATATCCTCAGGGGTTCCCATAATTGTTAGCCCTGCAGGTCGTGCCGGCGCCGCTGCTCCTAATTGCAGGCACGGGCGCGGGTCCTATCTTTCAGGTAGAGTTACCCCACTACTTGTGTTCCATGCCTGAGTTTCCTTCCTGCTGGAGACTTGCACTGGTGTTTGAGCTGGTGTGGGTGTGTCTCTCTTAATCTATGAGGTAACACATACATGCCCTCTGTTTTCTACAGTCTATGGCTGGATCTCTGCAGGTATTTAAAGGCACTTCCCACTACAGGAAGTTGCCTGAGCAATCTCAAGGTTTTACCCTGTGTAACTCCTAGTGCAAAGGTGTTTCCTCTGTTTGCTTTACTGTGTACCGGACCTTGTTTACTTGCCCTTGGACTTTGCCTGTTTGCTGCCTGACCCTGACCTCAGATTACGTTTTTGGACCTTTGCCTGATTGCCGCCTGACCCTGACCTCGGATCTTGTTTCTGGACTTTGTCTGATTGCCATCACCCTCTTGGCCACGCAAGCCCCTCGGTGCTTGCACCAAGTACCCTGACCCCTCGAGTCCGGACCGCGGTAATCCGCGATCGATGGCCGCGCGTACTTTCGCGCTTCCAGCGAGCGCGGATTTTATTGATGAATCAGGGGCTATATGTTATATAGAGATAGAGAGAGCTAGAGATGAGTGAATTTCTTGAAGATTCGATTCGGCCGGTTCGCCGAATTTTCTGAAAAGATTCCCTTCGATCCGAAAAAAACGTCTATTTCCGGCCTGCAGAGAGCCTTGATAGTGGTGTAGAACACTGTGCCTTGCGGTAACACTCATAGGGAGTCTGCTGTGGTAGTAAAATAACACTGTGAATCAGTATGACATGCAGATGACAGGCGTCGCTATTAGAATCAATGCACACTTCACTTATTTGGGCAGTCACAGGGCCAAACTGACTCAAGTATAAACTCAGCCTTACAGGTTCATGTTAGCGTCAAGAAGAATTGCACTCCTTTTACACCCTTGTCAGCTGATTCCACAAAGATGTCTACAGAACCTGTTCTATTAATCGCTTATACAAGTAGAGCCCCCCTGACAGAGAGAACAGCTTGAGAAGTCCACAGAGTGGCACAATGACATAGTGATGAGGTGGAAGCAGCATGAGGAAACCACAGAGTGGCACAATGACAGAGTGTGGAGGTGGCGGCAGCATCAGGAGGCCACAGCGTGGCAAAAGGACATAGTGTGGAGGTGGCGGCAGCAGAATCAGGAGACCACAGAGCGGCAAGGTGACATAGTGTGGAGATGGCAGCAGCAGCATCAGGAGACCACAGAGCCGCAAGGTGACATAGTGTGGAGATGGCAGCAGCAGCATCAGGAGACCACAGAGCGGCAAGATGACATAGTGTGGAGATGGCAGCAGCAGCATCAGGAGACCATAGAGCGGCAAGGTGACATAGTGTGGAGATGGCAGCAGCAGCAGCATCAGGTGACAGACTGGGGCGCTGGGTGGCAATACCAGTACCTACTGACGAAGGTGGGTGAAAGAAGGAGCACTTGGCATCTAATGTGTGGCATCAGGCGGGTGGCAGCATCAGAGTAGTAGCTGAGGCAGGAAGCCAGAAGAAATTGGTCTCTTTTGTCAAGGTTTGTGTGAGGCGGCAAGGATCATCTAATGAGATGCTTTAGGCATTGGTGGGTGGAAATCCTGGCTGATCCAGGCCTGATTCATCTTGACAAAGGTCAGTCTCTCCACATTTTGGGTGGACATGCAAGTTCTTCTTGGGGTAACTATGGCCCCCGCCGCACTAAACACCCGCTCTGATGCCACACTACTGGCCGGGCAGGACAGCTTTTCCAGGACAAACTCGGCCAGTTGCGGCCACAAATCCAGTTTAAATGCCCAGTAGTCCAGCGGATCTTCAGTGACGGCTGGCAGGGTGCACTCCAAGTATGCTGGTTCAGGTTCTGCTCTATGTCTAGCTGCTGGTCAGTAGTTTCTTCACTATGCGCGTGCAGATAGCTGCTCATCAGCTACTCTAGACTCAGGCTGCTGCTGATGGAGCTGGTACTGCTCCTGCCACCCCACCCCTCCACAGCAGCCATGGCAGTGAAACGTGAGTGCAGAGGGCCCCCCCGGTCAGACCTGCAAGAGGATGGATGATGGCACAGATAGGCAGAGGCCAACTGACTACATAGGATGTCTCTGTAGTACTTCAGTTTGTTCTCCCTCTCAGCGGGTGTAAAAAAGGCCCCCATTTTGGACCGGTAGCGAGGGTCCAACAAGGTGGAAAGCCAGAAGTCATCCCTCTGCCGAATAGTTCAGCCCCCACAGGGCTCATGTGGCCGTGAGATCTAGGCGCCACGTCTCCAGTCCCCTGACCAGCCAGATTTACCAGCATCTGTTCCAGGACTTGAAGTAGTGGAATGACGTTGTTCATCCCGTAGTCCTGGCGACTGACAAATAATTTGGCCTCCTCAAAGGGCCTGAGCAAACCGCAGGTGTCACGCATGAGCTGCCACTGGCTGACATCAAAGTTACATATGGGAGTACTCCTATCCGCTTGGATAATCAAGAATTCGTTAATGGCCTTTCTCTGTTCCTATAGTCCAACATATGGAGGGTAGAATTCCAACGGGTGGAAACATCACATATCAGCCTATGTTGGGGGATGCCGTTCTGCTGCTGCAGCTCAAGGAGGGTGTGCTTTGCGGTGTACGAGTCGCTGAAGTGCATGCAAAGTTTCCTGGCCATTTTTATGATGTCTTGCAGATGGGTGGAAGACTTCAGGAACCGCTTGACAACCAGATTGAACACGTAATACGTCACTAAATGCTTTCACCACATATAACTGCAGAAGTGAACTTAGAATATATTTGTATTTTTGTACTGAAATACGTCACTAAACGCTTTGACCACAAATAACTGCAACAGTGAAGTGCGTGTATATTTTTCTGGATATATAAATTGATGGAACGACAGAGCTGTATAATGGCTATTTGGATCCCCAAATAATCTTTCCCTGCTCTTGTAAATTGCTTTTCTAGCACTGTCCCTAGCGCCTTCTGACGTCTCTCCCTGCACTAAGATGTTGTGAAATGATTCCTCCCTATCCTTTCCCTGCACTTATAAATCGCTTTTTTAAATTTTTTAACACAATGAGGTTTCTCCTAACACTCTCCCTGGCGCCTGCACACGTCTCTCCCTGCACTCAGAGCGCTGTAAAATGTCTTAATCCAAAATGGCAGAGGCTATTTAAAGGGGTGTGACATCACAGAGCTGGCTGGCTGTTGATTGGCTGCATGCATGGCATTATGGGTCATCCCGCCTTCCCAGAGTTCCTTGCCCCATGTCCTCACACGTGTAGCCGCCATTTTAGAAAAAATTGCGTTTTGTTTCAACAAATCGCAAGGAAATTCGGATTCGTTGCGAATCAAATTTTTTCTGAAATTCGGATCGAATTCCACTTTGTCAGCTTTGATTTGCTCATCTCTAGTTATATCATATATCTCCTACAGGATGACTTTATCGTTCCCTTTAGTTTTTGAGTATCATAGTTCACCCAAATTCATTGAATTCTAGGACAGGCATGAATCTATATTCATGACAGAGAGTGTTGCCAACAAACAAAACAAAAAAACAGAAAAAAAAAAAAAAAATCAAAAAACATCAGGTACAAAAACATTGCTTTACAACAAAAAAAAACTTTTATACATTTCATCAATTACAGTGTATATTCAAACATAAAACAATTGATCATTCACATCAATGCTATTATGTGACAATTTAGATAGCCATTGCAAATGTCACCATCTCTTACATGTTTTTAATATCATTAAATCTCAGTAGGTGTATACCAGATTGCAATATATTATTATATTAAATGGATTTTGTCTTTTCCATGTATATGCAAATATAATTTTTATTAACATGATCATTTTATCGAATCAGTTACTTTTGCCTAACTGAACGGCACCTAATATCATATACTTACATCATTCATTATGGCTTATCAATTCCATTGTAATTAATTAGCATAAAAAAACTAAATTGATTTTTTCTACCCTTTTCCCCCCTCTTTTTTTTGTCACATCTAGTACCTTCCGTACTAAAACCGTACTTTGAAACCTAATATCTCATTCAAGCCTGGATATTGGTTCACTTTCAGAGAGTAGATCTATTTACTTTCCCTTTGCAGAATCAAGTTATCCCAATCACCTCCTCTTGGGTCCTGCACGACTTTTTCCAGTGCTAAAAATCTCACTTCCTCAGTATTGATGCTGTGTGCCCATGTGGAGACTTAAGGGGGTGATAATTTTCCCATTTTTAATGGCATATATATGCTCATAAATTCGTTTCCTAAACTCCCTTCTTGTCTTACCCTCATAGAAGCAACCACAACTACAAAATGCCAAATATATGATGCCCTTAGTTTTACAATGTACTACATATTTTAGCTTTGGAAGCTTTTTGATTGGTACTTCAAATTGATCCCTCTTAGTATAGATCCATGCACACTGTGTGCATTCACCATATGGATAGGTTCCCCCTTTGTCTCCATCATAATGGGTTTCCTTCTTCATTTGGAAATGACTCCACACTAATTTATCTCTTAAAGAAGGTAATTTTAAAAGTTAACTTAGGATAAGTACCTGAAAGGGTCTGAGACACTCCATTTTGTTGCCTGAGACACTCCATTTTGTTTCAGATTCTAGCTTAGTTATGAGAATTAAATGTATTCCTTGGTTGTTTAGATTCTATGTGTATAAACCTGATGTCCTGCCAAGTCTGCCTGATGTCCTGCCAAATCTTTAGGGAAGATAGGTCTTAATATAGGACTAATTGTGTAAGTAAGAGATTCTTGTAGGTTTTGTCAACAAGGTGTAAGACGCACCACCTCCTCGGCTCGGTCTTATTGACCGTTGACCCGAGACAGGTAAAAGCACGGTGACACCGAGTTGGGTGCCTATGTTATGTTAATTGTTGTGTAGGATTATTATTAGAAAAAAGAGAGGGGGATATTGGAACGGATATTATTAGAGCTGTAGTGCAATCAGGTTATAATTTACACTTATGTCTTGGTCGGTCTCTTCTTCAAACATGGGTCAGAATAAGACAAAAATGCCTTCCCCTAAGATAGGAGAAACATGTAAGGATTTTGTTGCCCGGGAATGTGGAACAGATTATTATTTGATAAATTCTTGGGTGGACAACATGGCAGGATGGACTGAGAACATGGGAAGTGTAAATCCCTTCCCACGAGATGGGGCTAATGATTCATTTCATATGGATATGGTTAAAGGTTTATGTTTAGGAGATACTGAGGCGTACCCATACTATGGTCAGACCCTCAGTGGGATATGAAATATATGAGATCTGGGGGGGAAATTGGTTGAGATATGCACCTTACTGGTACGATAGACCAAAAAAGAAGGTTAAAAAGCCAGTGAAGGAAAGTCAGGAGGGAAGTAGGAAGAAATATGAATTAGGATGTTAGAAGCTCACCCCAAAAGCTTCCCCCTCCATATTTGGGATCCTTTCCTAACTTGTATCACTCATTGTCTAAAGATGATCTTCACCTATTAGGTATACTGCTGTATAACCTAATAGCAGTATACTGTATTGGGTATACTGCTACTATAACCTCTGCTACTGCCCCTCTGCCTGAACCATCATCATCTTTAGGACTATCACAGGTTGTGCAGCATGGTGGATTTATGCCATCCCCTGATCAGAGTGGTCAGGCAGATGATGTGATACCTGAGGTAATGGGAAGACCCTTCCCTACTCCTTGGGGTCCAAAAGCCACCGTGATAGAAAAAGGGGATCTAGAAGTAGTACAGGCAGAATATGTGAGAAAACTTGTAGAAACTTTAGATCAAATTGAGAAAGATGTTGCTCGTGCCTCTCCTTTCTCTTCACAGGAACCTACTCATCCTTTCCATCCAGGGGATGTAGTGATAGTCCAGCGCCTGGCAAAAGGACGAAAACAGACTGAGTTCCCGTTTGGACCACCCACTCGAGTGGTAGCAGTTACCAGGACAGCAGTTCTCACGGAAGAGGCTCCAATTTAGATTCATGCTAGCAGAGTAAAAAGGGTTCCGGAGGTTCCTTCTCTGGCATCAAGCAGAGATAAAGAGGGTGAAGGAGGTGTGAAATCCCTGAAGAGTGCCCTATCACAGGTTGAAGATGTTGAACTCACAGGATTCTGGGAGAGTGCTTTGTCTATTGACAATTTGTAACTTGTGTTTATTTCTGCCTATATGGCTTACAACTACATGTATCTATCACCCTGAATAGATACCTTTTCTGTGTGTCACACAGAGGAACAGGTCAAGAGTAAAAAGGACAATTGAGGCTGAAGTATCAGTCCATTTGGAAGACCATAGTATTGTGAAACTAATGAGAGCTCTAAATGTTAGTTCTATGTGTTTGCAGAACCCTCTTAACCTACGATATATTACACACACATGTTTAATAGCAGTAGCCACTCCACAGAGCATAATAGCACAGTTGTGGTATAACAGACAACAGTATCCTGAATTCACATTACCCTCCCCCATATACTACTATTGTGGGGAATGTCATACCTGGAAGCCAAAGGATAAGATTATGGTAAGCACTGTTAATGTCACAGCAGCATATAATTGTTTTCATTTTTGTCGGACGTGCCTTAATCTTCATTGGATGAATGGCTCTCCAGGTAATAATGTTGGATACGCTAATGTCAAAGCATACTTTCAATACACATATAATAGTACTGGAAAGTATAATGGTATATTATTATTATTATTAAACAGGATTTATATAGCGCCAACATATTACGCAGCGCATATAGGCATGAAGGTACCACTACGTGATGTTACTAATAATATGAGTTGTAATGCCACCCATCCGGTGCCTGGTGTAAATGAGGATGTTGGACTACCCACTGGGTGGTTCCTATCCTGTGGTAATGTTACTTTCAATTATATCCCTGGTAATGTTACTGGAGGTCCTTGTGCCTTTTTTAGACTTACAGTAGCACTCCCAAGAGAGAAACCTACAAGGAATAATTGGAGAGGGAAAAGATCAATTGACAAACAATTGTCTCCTGATTGTACCTCTGGGTTGCCTCTATTAAGTGCTTCTGAGTATATTGGCCTGGGAGCATCTATTGTAGGAGTCCCAGGTTTGGATATATATAATGCTTGTACTATAAATTCTATTGCATGTGATTTAGCTAAATCTCTGAATCATACCTCCACTGCTTTAGCTGATATACTGTTAGACTTGCAAGGTTTGAGGGGAGCAGTGTCAGAGAATAGATTTGCTGTAGATTATCTATGCTATTATCTAGGATGCCAGAGTTTTAAGGGTATGTGTTGTTTCAACCTATCAGATCATTCAAAGTCCATAGAGGAAGAAATACAGGCATTACAAGAAATTGTGCAAGGTATTAAACAAGATGTGGGATCATCCTCATGGTGGGATTGGTTTCTGAGTTGGTTACCTGATATTACTTGGTTGAAAACGCTCTTTATGTATGGAATTATTATATTCGTCTGTCTAATCTTACTATGTTGCTGTATTCAGTGTATTCCCTCCTTATTGCAAGTATTTCAGGCGTTCTGTCCTAGACCAAGGGACGTTGGACATGAGTATATTGAGTACCTACAGATGAATCATAAGAGGTAAAGTCATATTCATGACTTAAGAGGGGATTGAAAGGGTCTGAGACACTCCATTTTGTTGCCTGAGACACTCCATTTTATTTCAGATTCTAGCTTAGTTATGAGAACTAAATGTATTCCTTGGTTGTTTAGATTCTATGTGTATAAACCTGATGTCCTGCTAAGACGAGTGTCCTTGTTAACTTTGCCAACTCAGATAATGTCGATTGTTTATGAATAACAAAATGTCTTGTACATGTCTGAAATTATGTAGCTAATTAATTTCAATCTAGATTAGATACACTAGTATCTATCTATTCTAATGAATGAGCTAGGATATATTGTTATGTTATAAAAACTGGATGTTTGTTACAATAAAGTTGAAGATTGCTTGATACCATGCAAGTGTATGTGTCAGTGATTCTTCCCAGGCGCGCCTGTTCTGATGCACTGAGGAGCACTGGGATGGTGAGAAATCTGAGAGGAATAGAGCCAAAAAACTAGCAGATCCTTTCAGTACCTATATGCTTTTTAATTTTAGGATCCAAGGTGAGTATAGGCCACAAATGGTCACAAATATCCCTCACTGTTTGCTGTTGAGCTGAATAGTGTGATGATTCTCAAATACGTATCTTGTCTTTTTTTTTGCCTTTGGGAACATAATTTGTGATCTACCTTTTTGTTTCACCTTATTATATGCCTTTTTAAAAGTAGTTTTAGTATATCCTCTTTCCATCAATCTATTCTGCAGATCTCTTGCTTGCTATCTCAAAATCCTCCTCCCTTGAGCAATTTCTTATTATTCTTAGATATTGCGAGAATGGTATACTTCTTTTTAAGGATTCCGGATGGGCGCTCGTCGCAGATAATATCGTATTTCCTGCGGTGGGTTTACGAAAGAGTTTTTTTTCTAAAGATAGATCTGGACTAATTGCAATTTCCAAGTCAAGAAATGATATTGACATTCTATCATATTGTAAAGTAAATGCCAAATTGTAAGTATTTTTCTGAATTTTTTGATAGAATTCCAGCAGAAATTTTTCAGACCCCTGCCAGATGATGAACACATAATCTAAATACCTCTGCCACAAGATGTGGTGGAGGTATATGGAGAGGGCATCATCCAACATGAGTTCTCTTTCCAAACTCCCCAGGTACAGGATGGCGTAAGTCAGGGCACAAGGTGTCCCCATCGCCACCCCCTGTACCTGAAGGTAGGTATTATCATCAAATGTAAATATATTAAGTGTTTGTATATATTTTAAGAGTGGTATTATAACCTCATTTTGCTTTTGCAGTGTTTGACTCGTTTCTGCCAGAAATTCCTTCACTACTTTTATTCCTTGCTGATGAGGTATGCTTGAATACAGAGGAAAAGACAAAATCCATGGAAAAGACAAAATCCATTTAATATAATAATATATTGCAATCTGGTATACACCTACTGAGATATGATGATATTGAAAACATGTAAGAGATGGTGACATTTGCAATGGCTATCTAAATTGTCACATATTAGTATTGATGTCAATGATCAATTGTTTTATGTATGAATATACACTGTAATGAAAATTGATGACATTTATAAAGGTTTATGGTTTTTTTTTTGTTGTAAAGCAATGTTTTTGTACCTGATGTTTTTGATTTTTTTTGTTTTTCTGTTTTTTTGTTTTGTTTGTTGGCAACACTCTCTGTCATGAATATAGATTCATGCCTGTCCTAGAATTCAATGAATTAGAGTGAACTATGATACTCTAACTAAAGTATCTTTAAAGTAACTAAACTAAAGGGAACGATAAAGTCATCCTGTAGGAGATATATGATATAACATATAATCTTACATATGGAGGTGATCTCCTATAAATGGGAACCCCTGAGGATATGGCTGATCAGTGGCACTGGTAAATCCCTGTCTGGAGGTAAATCCACTGAACAGTGTTTACCTCCACAAACAATAATAAAAGAACTTGTATAGAAATAACAACTTCTGGTGTCACAGAGCACCGGAAACTCAATATAAACATACAAATAATGTTGAGCCCAGAGACCGACAGCCTGCTCTCCTAAGTGGATGGGAATCCCGAGTAATCACACATAGATGGTAATTAACAACTGATGTGTACATGCTGAGGGACGGGACCTGGCAATGGGCGGATGACGTATGAGGATTTTCCTCTTTATAGGAAGCATAATCAGCGCATGAGACGCCGACTGCATCATACGGGGGAATTGGTGTGTAAGCGTGTGGCTCGGTTGTGAGAGTTCAGTGCGGTATTATTGTTTGTTTCAAGCTCTATCTAAAATTGTAAGTAAGAATCGTTTGGAGTCCTTTTGAAGTCTGTCATTTTTGGAATTTATGGACCTATTACTTTTCCGTAGGACTAATATAAATAACATTGAAACCGAAGGAATTATAAAAACAACTAGATGTGATTTGAAGTAAGTGGGTTTGTTAACCCCAGTGAATGTGCACAAAGTGGTGAAAAATGGACAAATATGGGTCGGTTACCACTTTACAAACTGTGGTGGATTCTAATCACAATAGTATTAACTATATGGTGGCACGAATGTAGAGATGGGCATGTTGTATAACCGATTATGAATTAATTGGCCGGCGTTTCGTTTAAGGTGTTTGGCTATGGGGCTTGGAGCACGGTTTTGCAACATTGATTGGAATCTCTATGAAGTGGGTAATAATGGGCTATTAGGCACTACCAAACATGTAAAACACGTTGGGACGGACAAATTAAAGTGCTATCATATTTATGTTGATACCAGATTAAAGCAGATAACAGCTTGATTGCCATGACCACCGGTTTGTTCCCCACCACTAATTCTGTGTTGCTGAAAACACAAGCATCAGGTCCATTGATGTATAATATGTTTAGTTTAATGTATTTCTTTTCTGTTAACCCCCCTAGCGTTCTAATTCTGTCAGTTTTTTTATCCAAAAAGTGATCCTATTTTTTTTGCATAGAAATTTTTGTTTATGTTGTGGGCCTGTAATTCTTAGGATTAACTCCCGGGTATAATAAATATATTTATTTATTATATTATAATTAAAATATAATACAAAATTATAAATTATTATAAAAAATAATGAAATAATAGACCACAACAGTGTAATTTATCAAAAAAAACATTTTTTTATCAAAAATTTTTCACTGAAATTTTCCAAACAAGGGTGCAATATCATTGATAAATAATAAGATAAATTAAATGCAGATTTGGAAAAAAGAAAATATTTACATTTATAGTAGACATCCCGGGTGTGGTAGATTTTGAAGCAGGGTGCTGCACAAAGTCTGTGCGAATCCTCATCTGGCTACATATGGAATACGGTACTGTACACTGGAAAAGGGACACAGTTCAACCCCAGATACAGCCATTATGGATTGGCAACATCTTCAGTGCTATCCCTCATTGAGCCATTGCTAGGTCAGGGCTATTGTGTCATAACTGACAATTTCTACACCTCTCCTGAGCTTTATGAGTTCTTTCTGCGACACAGAACAGATGCCTATGGAACCGTTAGGGCTAACCGGCACAACCTGCCATCACTGTTTGCAAAAGGGAAGCTGAAGACAAGAGAAATTGTTGCCTGGCAGAAAGGCAAGATGATGGCCCTAAGATGACGTGACAAGAAAGATGTGTGCCTGATGAGTACTGTCCATGATGCCTCCACCGTTCTGGTACACACAAAACATGGGAAAAGTGATGAAGCCACAGGTGGTGATTGACTACAACAACACCATGGGAGGTGTCGACAGAGCTGACCAAGCCATGACATTCTACCCAGCGATGAGGAAACAGCAAAGTAAGTATTACAAGAAGATTTTCAGGCATCTAGTTGAGCAGTGCCTATGGAATGCCTATGTTCTGTACAAAAAAAATAGTCAGAGGCCTGTGAATCATTCAGACTTCATTTTGCAAGTTTCCAAATCCATAGTCAAGAACCACCAAACACCATCAGTGGCTATGAATAGACCTGGACGTCGTGCTTCCACGGTTGTCAACCCAGAACGCCTGACCGGTCGTCACTTCACTGAAGTTCTACTGTCCTGACTGTGATGTTGGACTTTGTGCAGCACCCTGCTTCAAAATCTACCACACCCGGGATGTCTACTAAAAATGTAAATATTGTTTTTCCAAAATCTGCATTTATTTATATTATTATTTATCAATAATATTGCAGTGAGAAATTTAATATTTCAAAAATAAATATTTGAGTGAGAGTTTTTTTGGATAAATTACATTGTTGTGGTCTATTATTTCATTATTGTTTATAATTATGATTTATAATTATTTATTATAATATAATTTATGATTATAATATAATAAATATAATTATTATACCTGGAAGTTAATCCTAAGAATTACAGGCCCACAATATAAACAAAAATTTCTATGCAAAAAAAACTGACAGAATTAGAACGCTAGGGGAGTTAATTCTAGCTGAGCATAAAGTTTGATTATGAAAACATGGATGGTAAACAACAGTTCTGTCTTGTAAATGTAAACATGAAGATAGATCTATCTAGTTCTAGTCCAGATCTATGTTCATCAATCACAGTCATTGAGCTGGATTCATCAAGCAAAATCGGAAGTTCGCTCGAGCATTTGCGGCATCTGACCCCTAAACCTATTTATTAACGGATTTTCAGCCGCCGATAATTTACTGGCGTATTCTCCTGACATTTATCAACTGAAATGATTGTATGCTTTGTGGCGCACATCTCCGGCAGCTTGACACTAGCGAGCTTGCATTAAAATTCAATCTTTCCCTAAAAAGTAATTTTTTCATCTTCCAGTTAGCCCTAAATAAAAATGTATGATGTGTTCAAATGTTTCAAACATATATATTAGCTTAGAAATAAGCATATTTTTAAATGACCTAATTTTTTCAGGTTCAGGAAGTGTTAACTGATTTCAGCTGTTTACATAGACGCATACCTAAACGCTTACAATGCCTGACCCGATGATCCGCCTGGTGATAAATCTCTGAGAACTCTGGCAGATGAGACCTCACTTTTGCCAGCGGACTAGATCATCTACCCAAGTTCTTCTTTGCTTATATATATATATATATATATATATATATATATATATATATATTGTGACACCAATGCAGGATTGGAGGTGGAAGGGAAGTATATTTGCTCAAGATTCCTCTCCTATGTGAAGTAGCAGGTGGAAGACTCTCACCTGCGAGGTAATTATTGAAGAAGCACTGAGGGTGGGGGATATAACAAAGCCATGAGCTCAGTCAGACTCTCTCTGCCTGGGGACACAGGAAGTTGATCTGTGTGAATGAACTCAGACCTGAGTAAAAGGTTGCTGAAAGTTTTGTTTAGAGCTGGAGGGAGAAGCCCTCCAGCGGACAGACAGGAAAGTCGGATGTATACAGGCGAGGTTTTCTTTTGTTATTTTATCTGCAACCTTCCAATAAACCTGTCAGCTTAACACTTATACCTCAGTGTGTGATCTGAATTGGATGAACCAGACCCCAGTCCTTTGAGCCCAGCAAAGGCGATCCTGAGCTTCAACCCCTCACAAGTGGTGGAGGATGTGGGCACCACATTAAATTCTGACAGCTAACTGCCCTGATAGAGGCCACGAATAAAGACCGTCAAGTCTTGCAGAAAGTGGTGCAGCATGTGGCAAGTCTTCCAGTGATACAACCAGGAAAAGAGCAGACAACTATCCATGTGGGTCACTTTTTGCAAAAGATGACAGCAGAGGATGATGTGGAAGCTTACCTGACTACCTTTGAGAGGACAGCAGTGCGGGAGGCATGCCCAAAGGCACGGTGGGCAGGATTGCTCGCCCCATTTCTTGCAGGTGAGGTGCAAAAGGCTTATTTTGACCTGGAACCTGAGGCTGCCCAGGACTTCGATAAACTTAAGTCTGAGATCCTGGCTCGGCTAGGTGTTACCCTAGCAGTCAGAGCCCAGAGAGTACATTAGTGGACATATAAAATGGATAAGCCCCCAGGTTCGCAGATGTTCAATGTCATCCATTTGACCCGGAAGTGGATAAAACCAGAGATGTTATCAGCCCGCGACGTGGTGCAGCGGGTGGTCCTCGACAAGTTCCTGAGATCGCTATCCCCAGCCCTAAGGAAGTGGGTGAGTCATGGGGACCCCAAGACAGCAGACCAGCTTGTGGATCTGGTGGAGCGATACTCTGCGGCTGAGGATTTTCTCAATATCTCTCAGCCCTCAACCCCACGGATTCCAAGAGTTCCTGGTAAGACTGTTCTGGGGCGTAAGGGAGCTGGGAGAAATGTGAAGACTTTAAATGAAGAAGATAATGAGACTGTGGGCTCAGGAAAGCCCAAGGTGTATAATTTTGGAGTAAACAAAGGGCATATAAAATGTTTTCGGTGTAAGGAGTTGGGACACATTGCAGTGAACTGTCCTATAACTACTGAACCTATGCAATGTGATGTTGCCTTTATGAAAAAACACATGTCTATGTTTGCGCAAGTGGTATGTACTGCGACAGGTTCAGACAGCGCGGAAAAACATTTGTGCGAGTTAAAAGTGAATGATCAAAGTGTGACTGCGCTGCTAGACTCAGGGAGTGTAGTAATTCTGGTGAAAGCAGGCCTTATAGGCCCCTCTGACAGTGAATCAGACACATTCACGGCGACTTGTGTGCATGGGGATACATGTGAATACCAGACAACCCTTGCTTATATTACAACTCCCTATGGGTCAGTGCTTCATAAAGTTGGATTAGATTTTCCACATTTTTGGAAATTTTGGGAGTCCAAGTTGGAACCAAAAAGAGGTGCACCGCAGATATTGACAGCATCAGATATAAGCCCAGAACCCTTAGAGGATTCCCCACTAGGGGAGGTAGTTGAGGTATCGGCAAATAGCTCCACCCCTTTTCCATTCTCTGTTATGGCCGGAGACCTAGATGAGTCCGCGTCAGAGACGGAGACGGAAGGGGTAACACTTCAGGGTATGCCTGACCTAGACGTTAGGAAAGACGACTTGAACAGATGAAGGACCTTACCCTGAAAGTGAACAGATGAAGGACCTTACCCTTACGCAAGCCAGAGAGAATATAAAAGTGGTAAGTGTGGAGTGTGGAGTCTGGTTCTAGGCTTGCTTTTCCTTACATGGCTCTAGAAAATGACTTGTTGTATCAGATAGACAAGAAGGGAGAGGAGGTGGTACAGCAGTTAATGGTTCCAAAAGCCATACAGGAGAACCGTTCTGGATCTGGCACATGGATACATTATGGGGGGCTATTTAGGGATCCAAAAAACTACTGAAAGAATTTTAGAAAGATTTTTCTGGCCTGGAATGCATGGAGACATTAAAGCATATTGCGAATCCTGCCCTCAGTGTCAGATTACAGCCCCTATGCCCCATTTCCGCAGCCCTTTGGTGCCCTTGCCGATTATTGAAATACCCTTTGGGCGCATTGTGATGGATTTGGTTGGTCCCCTAATAAAGTCAGCTCGGGGTCACCAGCATATTTTAGTCATATTGGATTATGCTACCCGTTACCCCAAGGCCATACCTTTGCGCAATTCGGGTTGGTCGGGTTGGTATTCCAAAAGGAAATACTCACAGATCAAGGGACGCCCTTTATGTCTAATGTCATGAAGGAACTTTGCAGGCTTTTTAAAGTTACCCAACTACGTACATCACTCTATCACCCCCAAACTGACGGATTGGTCGAAAGATTTAATAAGACTCTGAAACAAATGCTGAGAAAGGTGGTAGATAAAGATGGGAAAAATTGGGACTTTTTGCTCCCATATCTGCTGTTTGCCATAAGGGAAGTACCGCAGTCATCCACAGGGTTTTCACCTTTTGAGCTTGTATACGGTAGGCATCCACGTGGTTTGTTAGATGTGGCTAAAGAAACGTGGGA
>NC_092870.1:7818453-7846481 GCF_032062135.1 Pyxicephalus adspersus | reverse complement strand
TATATATATAGGAAAACAATATAAAACAGTGGCTTACTTCAGCCTAGGTGTGAATGTCCATTCGGACCTCAAATTCCAGTCTCTCATGAGGGTCCAAACCCCAGCCTGGGGTTCCCACAGTCCATAAAAACAAAACAGCAACCTCCTTCCAGCTTGATTCCCCACAAGCTGATTTTCAGGCCCCTTCCTGCTTCTCCCTGGAACACTCTGGCTCTCTCTCAGTCTGGAACACACTGGCTCTCTCAGCCTGGATCTCTCTGGCTCTCTTTCTCAGCCTGAATCCCCCTGGCTCTCTCTCAGCCTGAATCCCTCGGTCTCTCTCAGCCTGGAACACACTGGCTGATTACTTCCACTCAGCCTCTGACTGATTACTACTACTCCTCACCTTGCACCTGAGTGCAGGTGAATATATCCCTAGAATCAGGGTTGGGCCAAGGAACCCACCCTTAACTTTCCTTGGCCGGCTCCAGGGCCCCAAAGTCCCTGGTTTCTTCCTACAAACCCACACAGACATATCTACTCTTTATTCCCTGGAGCCTTTGTAACACTTACCCTGACATTTTAGGGACATTCTGTCACATATCCCCCCCCCCCTCTGTTCGACCCCCCTTGGGGTTGAATACATTTTCCACAAACCATTAATCCTGCCTAGGGCAACAGCATTCCTTTTCTAGGCAAAAACACAAACAACCAACACACACACAAAAAAAATTATTTTTAGAGACCCAGTACTCTAAACCAAGTTGTCTCTGGTATCTTTAAGCTCCTTCTGCCAAGCATATTTTCTTTAAATCAGTTTCTCTAGATTTTCCTTTGTCCTCTTTCCCAGTCTTTGCTTTATCTTTTCTACTTGGTTAAACCTTCTTGCTTGGACTGCACTTTCTGCTTTCGTCCTGGTTTCCCCTTTTTGTTGTAGAGCCTCTCCTGTGCATCATGTATCTTCTGATTGGCATCATTCATGTTCTTCCTGGCATATTCAATCAGGTCAACTGTAGACTGTAGCTGAGCAATGGCCTCCTGACTTCTGCGTTTAGCATCCCTGAATCTTGCCTATGCTTGATGGTAAGCACATTTGCGTGCCTTGGTAGAAAGTGATCCCAAGCAAACATAGTAGCTTGCCTAGTTATTCGACACCTCAGACCCCTCTGTTTTTGCAGCCTCTTTTTCCAGTTCCTCATCAGATGGTGGTAGGTATTGTTCAAGAAGAGTTTCAGACTTTGTAAGAGCAGTATCAACATCGCTGCTCATTTTGCGCACTGCACTGCTCCCAAGCACAGTGTTGATGCTTCAATTTACAACAGATTTGGTCATCCACTGCTCCCTGGTCATACACTGCTCCCTTGGTCTTATCAACTCCAGTTATACTTTGAATCACTGCATCTTTAGCACCAACCACAGCCTCTGAGGAAGTAGCTACAATCTTGTAACTTGGCTGATACAAAATGGTCAGCCTCCCTTCAATCTTATCCAGTCCTATGCAAGCAATGTTGTTTGCTACAGCAAGCTGAGGTTCCAGTTTCTGTATTATTAGCATGACACCATTACCAGCCACTGTGGTGATGGTCTCCACACTTTTCTCTGCCACACCCCAATCACATTTAAATCGCTTTTCATTTGTGTGACAATTCTGATGTTGAATAAGGGCATAACGGTCATCAAAGACTGTATCACAGGAGTGGCACTTTTTTTCTTGTTCTGTAGAAGGATGCTGCTTTCTTAAGTGAACCCCTAGGTCACTTTTTCTTGCAATAACTGTTTCAAAATGGGGACTCTGAACTTTGACTTCATTCTCAGTAGGCTTTTGCAGTATGTGCATTTTCATGGTTTCACCCTGCGTAAACCGAACATGACAAACGTAGCATTCATATAGCTTTTTGTCACGGATAAGGGGGAGGGGAGGAACACCAGGGGGAAAATAGAAGGATAAAGACAAGGGACTAGGCCTTCAAAGGCTAGGGAGAGGGAAACGGTCACACCCTACGGACACCTTAACCTAGCCCTGACTCCTGTCAGTATGAATATCCCCTGAAGGTGGGAATATTCATACACTGGAACCTAGGCCCTAGTAGCCCTGAATTGCCCTAGGAATAGTGATAGGGTTTGAGACTACTGGTTCCTTCCCTGATAAATGAACCAACGTCTCCCTGAGGCCTAGTAACAACAAACACAATAGAATAACAAAACACCAAGCAGTACAACTTATCCTAAATAGCAAATGGAGGAGCAGGAACTCTGGAGAGGACAACACACCAGCTCTTCCACATCCCAGAAGTGAATATCAACCACATAGCATGAAGTGTGAGGCCAGACTAAATCGAGGAGCAGTAATGACCATCAGCTGCAACTGATACAAGGGGAGTGGTCATTACAAACAACAACACAGAAACAAGTGAAAACAAAGAGATTGTCAGATAACCTCACATGCAGCTTGTCTCACAGATCTTCTAACCTCAGTCACGGAAGGGACTGTGACACTTTTCCCCAGAACGAGTTCTTATGTGCCTCTGCATTTGACGATGAAGATTTGAGCGTCTGGGACAAGTATAGCTGCACAGCTTACATTGGAAAGTTTTCTTTACACATTTCTTTTTAATTTTTGTTGGTTTTGGAGGCTTCATGTTTCCAAGCACTCTTTCACTTTCACTGATGTAACAACACCTTCCTCAATATGCCCCTGAGCATCCTGTTCATCAGGCAAAACCGGGACAGCTTTACCCATCTTTACTTCACTTAATTTATTAAACTCTTCCTGCACCTTCTCTGGAAACAGAGATACTTTCATGGGCTTCTTTGGAATCTTCAACCTTCTCTTTGATGTCTGGAAGAAGCCCATTAATTCATCCATTCCTTCTGAATTTTCTCAGTGGATTAATTTGCAGCTTTTTCCAACTGTTCTGAAAGTAGAGCCACCCTCTTCTCTATGTCTTCAGTAGACTGTGTGAAGTGAGATATGGCACTAACGTGCTTGCTACTGTACTGGTAGGCCAAGCCCAGTTGTAGATTGCCAACTTCTTCCTCATCCTTTTTCTCTTTTGTCCTTTCATTCTCTTCATCCTCCATTGGCTCAGCTTCTTCTTCCTGTCCTTCACGCTATTCTGTTGTCTCAGCTGGAACAGGATCCCATCCTTTAGCTTGGACTTCAATAAGAGGAAACTTTTTTTCCCAGCCAACACAGCAACACATTCATCAGCCTGTACCTCAGCACAGTAGTCAGCACAGAAGTATCCTTGTCAGTCAATACCGGAACACTTTCTTTAGCTTCAATCTCAGTTAACACCTGAGCATTTTCCCCAGTGATATTTTCTGCCGTCTGAACCTCAGTTGGTACAGGAGCAGTTTCTTCAGCTAATGGTTTTGCAGTTTCAGTTTCTTCAGACATAAGTTTTGATTCCTTGGACTCTTGTGATGGGGGTTTAGAAACAGCTGGGGTTGTAGAAGAGGCAGCCTTTTCAGCTGGGGCATTAGAAGAGTCACCAGTCTTCTCAGAAGCTTCCATATCCTTATCTGCAGCTTCTGTCTCTTTAGCCTTTACCTCACCTTTTGCTTCTTCAGCCTTTGACTCCCCAGCATCTTCCGCCTTCTTGTCCTTAGATTCATCTTTTTTGGCAGAAGTAGCTGTTTTTCCTTTAGCGACAGGAGGGTTTGTTTCCATTGCTTCGCCCTCATCTTTAGACTCCTCCTTTACATTTTCCTTGGCTGCAGGCTTTTTCTCTTCTTCAGGCCCATCAGATTCCATGTTCCCATATTTCTGCCAGTCTTTTCCCCCTTGAGTTTTGAGCTGGGGTTCAGCATAATGTACTTGATTGAACTCTGAATATTTTCTGTCCAGAAAGCCAGCCAGGTGACCGTGTTATCAAAGCGTACTTCCTTCCACATGTGGCTAGGAGGGGGCTCTGGAATCTTTTAGTCTTTGCTACAGTTTATAATGACATCTTCCGGTTTTATTCTTATTTTGGGGTGGTCACCTCGGCCACTGAAAAGACCCGGTGGTTCAATTTTGAAGTTTCAGATTTTTTCCTGATGCCCGTCCAGTATGCGATATCCGTACTCTTCCTGAAGCCTTTTGACCTTCTCCTTTAATTTCTGTTTCTCCTCTTTAGGCAATGCTTTCCTCTCCTCATTTCTATCAAAGAAATACTTGTGGATCTCCACGAAGTCACATTTATCCAATTGCTTTATGGTCTTCTTTTCTTCTTTAGCCATTTGCGCTCTCCAGTCAGCAAACACATTCTTCTGAAAGGCCTCTTTGGTGGTGTATTCATGATCCATGGTATGTAACGGCTGGGCGTGCAGGGACATCAGTCAGGCGGCACCACACTCCATAACCTGGAATGGGAACACTTTCCCCCCTCAGAGGACTAGCCAGGCTCTGGATCAGTAGTGCACCCTCCTTGAGTGTAGAAGTACCTCCCCCATGTTCCTCCATGGTGCATGGGTTCTTCCTGCAGGGGACATTGGACCCTATTGTGGCTGTAGGCCGAACACTGCCAGCACTGTACACGGTCTCCTGTCCAAGGTGTAACATCTTGTGGTTGAAACTCCCGTTGGAAAGACGGTGAAACTTTGGGTGTAGTCATGCGGACTCCGGGGTTCCTCCGGACAGCATTATCTGTGGGTGTCAACTCTTGGAAAAAATGTCTGCCTCCCCTCATGTCCTGGTTGCTACAGGCAACCCTCATGGTTTCTTGCCTCTCTGTTAGCCTCTGCACAGTCTCTTCGATTGTGCCTCTGTGGCTTCCTGTAGGGCCGCAGCTTGGGCTGCCGTTGTTTCCCTAAGCGCTACCATCTGCGCCTCTGTGGCTTCCTGCTGGCTGGCCACGCTCCTCTGTAGCTGCACAGTGGCCAAAGCCAGTTGTTGCAGTAGCTCCTCCCTAGCAAAAAGAAAAGAAAAAAATTTGGGTGCCTTTAAATGTCACTTTTCATTTTTAAGCGAAATTTTTTTTCTGCAGTGCTGCTGTCCGCATCCTGCACCAGTTGTGAAGTTTGGGGATCAACTGAGATTGCAGCCAGCGCGCTTTTCATCAAAACACAATTGGAAAAAAGCTAAACAAAACTGCTTCGTTTCAGCAGGTGTGAATGTCCAAAGTCCATTCGAAACGTTCAATTCCAGTCTCTCATTAGGGTCCAAACCCCAGCCTGGGGTTTCCACAGTCCATAAAAACAAAACAGCAACTTCCTTCCAGCTTATTTCCCCACAAGCTGATTTTCAGGCCCCTTCCTGCTCCTCCCTGAAACACTTTGGCTGATTACTTCAACTCAGCCTCTGACTGATTACTACTACTACTCACCTTGCACCTGAGTGTAAGTGAATATATCCCCAGAATCAGGGTTGGGCCAAGGAACCCACCCTTCACTTTTTTGGCCGGCTCCAGGGCCCCAAAGTCCCTGGTTTCTTCCTACAAACCTACACAGTCATATCTACTTTCTATTCCCTGGAGCCTTTGTAACACTTACCCTGTAAGTGTTTAGGCTTCGTGTACATGGACTGTTCTAAAAACGCATTTAAACGTATTTGCCACATTTATATGCCTGTTTATGCACAAGTGATTGTAAGCTTTTTACCCCCCTAGCGTTCTAATTCTGTCCGTATATCCACGCAAAAAGCGCTACATTTTTTTGCATGGAAATTTATTTTACATTGTAGGCTATAATTCTTAGGCATAACTCACCGAAATATGTCCAATATTTAATAGATTTAATAATACATTTTAAATAAAAAAATAATAAAGCAGTGAAACATGTAATATAACTGTACAGTAGCATGTATAATATTTATATAATATAATTATATATATATATATTATATAAAGATTTCTTTGTATTGGACTCAATACAGCTATTTTGTATTGAATCCAATGCTAAATTTCCTGCCACTCCTCCCGCACCGACGCATGCACCAACATCACCGGGAAACCCCCAGGAAATCGTCGCACTCGCCGGCTGAAGATCGAAAAAAGACGTGTCCTGAGGAGCTGCAGGGACCAGCAGGACTGTCAAGGAAAAATAAATCTATTTCTTAAAGAAATGTCAGCTGTTAGGTTAATATTACGATCGTAAGAGAACAGACACAGACACCAGTTCCAATAGAATTGCTGTTCTGATTTATTCAGAAAAAGATGGTATTATTTATACAAAGTAAAGTAGGTGGTACAAAAGGTAATTAAAGGTTTGAAGTGATAAGTGACTAGGAATCCTGAGTGATTGATATTCCTAAACAATTTATGGCCTTGATATCCTGGGAATCTCTTCACACCTCCCCAGGTGATCATACCCTTTGTTCCTGTTAACAAAGAAGAAAAACTCCACTAGTCCTACAGGATGTTCACCCCCCGCACCCCCTCATTGCTTGGTATATTTCCCATGGATAGTTCTACTAAAAAACAACATGAAGTCTACAATAAATTCTTCTCCTTCAATTCCCTCTTCTCCTCATTCCCCCCTTTTGGTAATTTTACTGACCATACAGACACCTACTTTAGGTATGGCACCTGTTGTAGGCGCCCTGCCCAGGGCAAAACCATTCAGCAGGGTATCTTGTTCTTATATACATAATTGGCGTCCCTCTCTAATCCTCAAATCTCTATTCCCCTAAACCAGTTATCAGGATTTAACCAGGATAACCATGATACATCCCAAGCATACTGCTTGGTTACTTGGACCATGTGTTTATACCCCATATTGTCTAAAAAAGGAGTGCTCTGGACCCATCTTATCTTAGCCCCACACCACTAGCAAACAACACATATACATATATACACGTTTCATCCTTTATCCTCGACAGTCACTTTCTTGCAGTGAGAAACGTGTATCCAGGTGTTTCTGCTGTTGAGTTTGACAAATGTAAGTGTAGTCAGTTGAACTTGGTAGGGACCATTCAACCTGGGTTCCAAGGTTCATTGGGTGTTTCTTTTTATCCCCACCCAATCTCCTGGTTTAAACTGTTGGAATCCAGTTGGGTTTGGATCTGGAAAAGATTCAAACACATATTTATGCACACTATTTAGACATTTCTGCAAAGAGGCCACACTACCTGTCATATCAGAATAGAGTGTTTGCAGCTGTTGGGGAAAGTACTGTCACGTATAATGGGGAGGGGAGGAAGACAAAAGGATAAATACAAGGGACTAGGCCTTCAAAGGCTAGGGAGAAGGAAACGGTCACCCCCTACAGACACCCTAACCTAGCCCTGACTCCTGACAGTATGAATATCCCCTGAAGGTAGGAATATTCATACGCTGGAACCTAGGCCCTAGTAGCCCTGAATTGCCCTAGGAATAGTGACAGGGTTTGAGACTACTGGTTCCTTCCCTGATGAATGAACCAGCATCTCCCAGAGGCCTAGTAACAACAAAAGAACAACAGAACACCAAAAGTAGTTCAACTTATGTTAAATAGCAAATGGAGGGCCAGAAACCCTGAAGAGGAAAACACACCAGCTCTTTACATCTCAGAAGTGAATATCAACCGCATAGCATGAAGTGTGAGGTCAGACTAAATGGAGGAGCAGTAATGACCACCAGCTGCAGCTGATACAAGGGGTGTGGTCATTACAAACAACAACACAGAAACAAGTAAAAACAATCAGACTGTCAGATAACCTCACGTGTAGCTTGTCTCACAGATCTTCTAACCTCAGTCACGGAAGGGACCGTGACAAGTACAGTCCTGTTCTAGGAGCCATCCCAAGTAATATTTCATAAGGTGAGAACCTATAATTCCCTTTAGGTGTTTGGCCAATATAACAGAAAAAAGTACTTAGAGTCCAAATATTCCCCAACGTAAACCATACAGAATGGATTTAGACAGAATGGGAGAAAGCACTAAAAGAATGCTCTAGCCAATTAATGAAAATACTCATATCACACTATAAAAAGAATGGAATTGGAAAACCTAGAAGTAGAGATTAAAAATATTTATGTACAAAACAGCAAACTAACTGAAGCAACCCTTGAAGCAACATTTAGAAAGATATAACATTGACTTATATAACAAAAAGTATAAGAAATTCCAAAAAGACAAGTGGACTTTTTTGAGAAAGAAAGCAAATAAGTAGGACACTAGCAAAAACCGGACCAAATACATCTGGACCCCCCCCCCCCCACAATAGCGCAGGTCCCCAATCAGCACCCACCAACCAGTCTTTTTCACGCAACCTCCCCTACCGACACATAATAGCACAATCAGTGTCACTAAGGAAATCCTAGAGAACAAAACACAAGGGAAAAAAAGATACAAGAGCGATCTGAGTGATCACACACACAACAGGACACCAAGCGTAAACATTCCCTTACAGTGGAAACACTTTCACTTTTTCCACCAAGGCCACTAACACCCACAGCGCTAACTACAGAAGCCATCTCTGCCACAAACAGTTTTACTATACACGGAACTCCGGAAATAGACACGGGTACTCAGGTAGCCAGGAACACATGTATCTCCCCCACCCCGAATCAAATACCTTCACTCTCCACATCCAAATTTGTACTTTTGCCTCCAACCTCTCCACCCCAAGCAACTTTTACACTCGGAGCCATTCCAAAGACACACACCCAGGAATCTTTTTTAGGGGCACTTCAGACCCAACTACCATCCCCCAAGGGATCGAAAGGGACAATCCAACGTTTTTTTGCCAGAGTCCCACACAAGAATCAAACTTAGAAATCATAAACTTATCCTCATAAAAATTAGGCCCAGAGAGGCCCATCTTTTTGTCCCTCAGGGAAAGTGAACAAATTTGAATTGATCAAAGATATAAACTTATTTGCTAGAAACTTAACTATAAAATTGATGTTTGAAAGCACCTCCAAACCCAATATACCACAAGATCACTCTGATCTGAAACACCTTTACATTACATTTTAAAACTATAAAAGCATTACAAAAATTACTCAATGAGAATAATGCTACACTAGACACCACAAAACAATTAGAAGATGAAATCCAGGAAAAAATAATTTACCTCCCCCCACCAAAAGACCAAAGTCTGTGCTCTACCCACCCCTTTCTTACAATCCACACATCCAAACATTTGTGAACCTAGTGACAAAAGATATTCTGGAATGTGATTTCAGAATAATGCACCCCTATCAAATTTCTCCAAAACACAAACAAAGGCACTAAAAAACTTACAAAAGAACCAATCCATCGTTATAAAACCGGTAATATTGTGATAATGAATAACTCACAATATGAAAAAATGGGCTATAAGATCCTCAACAATTCAGAGTGGTATCATACCATTGATCGGGAAACCATTGATCGTTTCTATGATGAATACTATTCCAGAGGTTGAGCAGGATTCACCAGAGGTATAATCGATGTTAAAACCAAAGAATACCTCTGGAACCAATACCCAGTAATGCCTACCTTCTATAGTCTACCTAAAATCCATAAAAACGCTCAGGAACCCTCAGGACAACCCATAGTGTGAGGAATCGACTCCATTTCTTCAAATGCGAGCGATCTAGTTGACACTTTTCTCAGATCATTTGTACACAACCTCCCATCATACCTTAGAGACACCATGCAACTACTTCAAATATTACAGAATACTAAAATCCCAGCAAATTCCATACTAGCCACCAACGATGTGGAATCACTGTATAAGTGCATCCCCCACTCACTGGGCCTAGAGACCATTAGGTCAATATTAGAAACCAAAAACCTATCCCATAAAAACTACAATGACTTCATATTGAGCCTTCTAAAATACATCCTAAGTAGAAATGTGTTCACATACAACCAGAAACATTATCTACAAGTTCAGGGGGTCGCGATGGGAACGAAGTGTGCCCCATCCTATGCTATTTGTATTTAGGTGAGTGGAAAAGAGAACTATTTCTGGACCCAAAGTTTTTGATTTTTCAACCCCACATATTTCTGCGGTGTTGATATATCAACAATATCATAATCATATGGACAGACTCCACCAAAACCCTTCAAGACATGTTCAAATTTATTCAGGTAAACAGATTCAATTTGAAATTTAGTATGTACTCACATGCAAATAAAGTACCCTTCTTGTATGTATATGTTATGATCACAGATGACCATAAAATCGTGACCACCCTGTATAGAAAAGAGACGGCGAGCAACAGGATCTTACACGCTCATAGCTCACTCCCTAAACCTCTCTTAGCCCGACCTTGGTTCGGGGTAAGTAAACTTGCTACAATCGTTTACCCCGAACCAAGGTCGGGGTAGCTAAAAGTATTTACAGTGCAATACGATTGTCATACAACATTGTATGACAATCGGATTACAACTGAAAAAAAATACTTACCTTGTCCCCGCAGCTCCTCCAGAGATGTCTTCTCTCTTCTGTCTTGCCCCGGCGTGTGCAGTGATGATCTCTGGCGTTTCCTGGTGACGTCGCTGCATGCGTCGGTGCGGGCGGGAGGCAGGGCGGGAAATTCAAATAACTTTGCATTGAACTCATACAAAAAAGCTGTATTGAGTCCAATACAAAGAAATCTTTATATAATATTTATATAATTGTATTATATATATAAGCTACTAAACAGTTACATTACATTATACACTATTACATTACATTATTACATTATTTTTTTTTTTTTTTTTTTTTTTTTTAAAATTTTTTTTTTTTTTTTTTTTTTTTTTAAAGATTTTTTTTTTTTTTTATGCTTTATAAAAAAAAATTTTATTATTAAATTTATAACATTTTGGACATATTTCGGTGAGTTATGCGGTAATTCGGTGAATTATAGCCTACAATCTAAAAAAAACAACCATGCAAAAAATTTAACACTTTTTGCATGGAAGTACGGAAGTTCGGAAAGAATTAGAACAAAAAATTTCATGAAAAACAGTGTACCGCTTTTGGCACATTACACAATTTTGACACCAGTTACATACAATTTGTAGCCCTTGAACATGTTGCCCCCAGACCAAGAGGAGGGAACATAGATAAAATTTTACTACAACGTAAAGCCAAATGGATTTTCACTTTAAAAGCAAACTATCCACCACTTTTCTATAATTAGACTATGACTGCCAATATATACTTTTATAGCAGACCTCCATGTCTAAATTGCCACATTAGACACCACTTTGTTCCCTTTTCTAATCTTATGGTGAATATCATTTGTCTTACGTATATACTGTTTATTCAAATGTATGCTCTCTCTTTCATTCTTTTTATATAGGAATATTATATTGTTACATTTGCATGTTCTACATAAATGAACAATCTTTTATATGTAAACATAGGACGGATGACATCTCTATACCCTCTTAAGTATTAAATAATATGTAATAGACTGAAATGTACTAACTCTGTACAATATGTTTTGATTACCTGTATTGTGCTCTTAGGCTGGGTCTACATGAACGGTTTTAAAAACGCATATAAACGTTCCTACCACATTTATATGCGTTTTTATGCACTTTTACAAGCAGTTTAAAGATTAACTTTAAAACGCTAAAAAACGTATATAAACGCCTATGATGCGTTGATAAAAGGTTTACTTTTAACCCTTTCAGGGAATGAGTACAGTGATACATAAAACCCCTTACTTATTCCCTGAATGGGTTAAAATATGTGTAAAAAAATTGGATGAGGCTTTAATGGTAAATTATTTTATTAAATGTGTGTTTGTGTAACTAAACTTTTTTTTTTACAGGTTATCCCAATGACAGAATGATTCCCAGGGCTGCAATCATGACATGAGCACAGCCATGGGACTCCTCCTGATAGTGACGGTTGGCAGGGCACTAGGGGTTAAATGAGGACAAGGCTCTCCATTCACCTCTAGTGCTCTGTGATTGGCTGAGGTTTTACGTTTCTCCATTCGTCGCCATTCAGCACTAGGCATGAATGGGGAGACGTGTGCCCATTCATCTCTAGTGTTCTGTGATTGGCTGAGAAATAGGAAACCTTTATGACTAGTGTTGGTCGAATAGCTCACTATTCGATTCGACCGCTATTCAGTCGAATAATGCATAATTATTCTGGTGATCGAACGTCGAATTCGAACTTTATTAAAGTCAATAGGGGAAAAATTCAGGTTGTTTTTCTGGACTGTGTAGAGCGTCTACAGCCTATAAATACATTTAAAAAGACTCAAGACTCCCCCAGCTCTGCACAACACTGTACAAGTAAAAAACAAAATAAGGAAGTCTTTTTTCTGTTGCTGGCACGGCTATTTTATGGGGCGGTCAAGGCAACATGCCGGATTTAATACGGTCTCCAAGTAGAGGCAGAGAGGGGCACGAGGGGGTTCCTCTGGTCCAAAAATTAGCCACCAGGTCTCACCGCTCCGTTACAAGCCATACACAGGCTTCAGAGTACAGGCAGAGGTCTCTGAGGGGGGTCTTTCAGTCAAAAAATTAGCCAGCTACACAGCTCTGTTATAAGTTACAAGTGACATGTGGCAGCAGCAGGAGGAGGTTCGTTAGATGAGTGAAACAACTGAGGATCTTGAAGGAATGCTTGTAGCTCCGCCTCTCCAAACCCCTCGGTGGGACTCCTCTATATACTGCTGTACACGTGACTTTCCTGCCGCTAATGAAGAACTAGGAGGAACAGGTGTATCATGGACTGTTTGGGACACCTGTAAGGCCTGTGTCTGGGACTAGGATGAAGAGGGGGTAGAATCACTTGACCCAGGCTGGGTCATGTACTCTACTACCTCTTGTTCATGGTGTGGTAATAATGGACGCCCACCACCAACAGCAGTGCTTCCTGTTCTTGGGTCTGCAGCTAAAAACAAACTCATACTGCTTTGCTTGCCACCCCTACCAAAGCTGCCTTTTACTCTTTGGCCAGAAATTTTTTTTGTAGCTTGATACCCAACAAAATATCACTCTGCATTCTTCACGTACCAGTGAGGCAAGTCATAATCGTCCATAGTCGGAAGCTGCCTGTCACCACAGCTATGCCTCAACAACCGCGGACCGCTACCACTTCCAGTGCACCTTTCGGCCCAGTTAGATGTTCGCCCGTGTAGGCATTTTTTAATGTCCATAGTGATGACAAAACTATGGTCATCTGCAAACTGTGTGCTCAACACTTGAAACGAGGTAAAAAAACAAACAAACTTGGAACATGTTGCATGAGCATACATTTAAAAAGCCACCACCTGGTAAACTGGCGGGAACACCTGGTCAAAGCACAGAGCTCTGTGCGACCACCTACGCCCAAGAAGCAAGCTCAAACTGCTCGATCTTCCTCCGCTGCCTTTCCTCCTTCTGCCACCAAAGTTACCCATGCTGCTGCCAGCAATATGAGTGGGGCATGTAGCCAAGCATTACCTTTTTCAGGCTCCACCAGCGGTGAGCAGGAGCTGCAACGCAGATCGGCTGCTGTTTGTCGCATTGCTAGCAGTCAAGAATAGGCATCATTGCCATCCCCCACAACTTCTACCCCATCGTCCAATCTTTCTGTGGTTAGCATTAGCAGCATCCAACCTTCCATCCCCCAGATGCTGGAGCGCAAGAGGAAATATGGCCCAAATGACCCCAAAACAAAGCTGATCAATGCGGCAATTGTACAGCTGATTGTGTTAGAGCTCCTCCCTTACCGGCTGGTGGACTCCAATGTGTTCCATTACACATTCCTCTGAGCGAACCCACAGTACGTTATGCCTAAGCGATAGTATTTTGCAGAAAAATGTGTTCCTGCTTTGCATGAAGACGTGCAGAGCAATCTGTCCATAGCCCTGCAGCACTCATTTTCTGGCAAGGTGCACCTGACAACCGAGAGTTGGTTGAGCATGCATGGAGTGGGAACATATATTTCCTTTACAGCTCACTGGGTAACTTTGGTGGCAGCAGGGGAAGATGCAGCTGCAGCAAGGCCTGCATACCTACCTCCGCTCAAAGCACATCGTCATGCAATCTTCTCCTCAACCTCCACTTCCACCTCCTCCTTTGAATCTTGTGCCTCAACCTCTTCCTCCAGGGACACTTTGCTTTGGAGACCCAGCACCTCCCATTCGGCAGCATCTGTTCACCGCCAGCAACAACCTGCAGTTTGCTATTTCGGTGCACAATTCAGACGTTGCCACGCAGTCCTGAGGTTGCGAAGCCTGGGTTCCCTCAGCCACACGGGCGCAGCCATTCTAAGTGCATTGCGGGAGCAGGAGGACATATGGCTAACTCCCAACAGACTTCAGCCAGGCAAGGTCGTGTGTGACAACGGGGCCAATCTGCTGGCAGCCCTGCGTTGTGGGAAACTCACACACGTACCTTGCCTGGCTCACGTCTAAGGCTTGGATCGGCAATGACTTCAACACCCCCTCTGCAGAGTGTACTGATTAGTCGTCAACTGCTGCACGGCCTGCTGACACCTTGATGGGAAGAGAACGTTCACAGTCCTCGGCATCTCCTTCTACTCCTCACCCTAGTGGCCCTCTACCTCTACTCTGTCTCTGAGGTTTATAACTTGCAATGGAGCTGTGTAACTGGCTATTTTTTTTACCGAGCACCCCCCTCAGGGCCCTCTGCCTCTATCTACTTTGAGGCCTATATCACTTGTAATGGAGCTGTGTGATTCATAATTAAATATTTGTATTTTTAGTAGAGAAATTACTTTACTTACATCCTTTTGGATGGATAACAAGTGGTATCAAAAATAAATATCAATTTTTTTTACAGAAATACAGAAGTTTTTATGGCTTTTTTGATATATAGCAAGTAGGGTCAGAATGAATTATCTGTATTTTTTTACAGAAATAAAGAAATTTTTCAGTTTATTTTTATAGATAGCAAGTGGTATCAGAATCAAATATCTGTTTTTTTTTTACAGAAATACAGAAAACTTTCTGTTCATTTTGATAGATTGCAAGTGGTATCAAAATTAAATGAGTGTATTTTTTACAGAAATAGAGAATTTTTTATATTTATTTTGAAAGATTGCAAGTGGTATCAGAATTAAATATCTGTATTTTTTTACATAAATACAGAATTTTTTTGTATTTATTTTGATAGATTGCAAGTGGAATCAGAATTAAATATCCTTATTTTTTTTTTACATAAATACAGAATTTTTTTGTATTTATTTTGATAGATTGCAAGTGGTATCAGAATGAAATATCTGTATTTTTTTTTTTACAGATATACAGAAATTTTTCTGTTCATTCCAATAGATTGCAAGTGGTATCAGAATTAAATATCCAAATTTTTTTTTACAGAATTTCAGAAATTTTTGTTTATTTTCATAGATAGCAAGTGGTATCAGAATTAAATATAGGTATTTTTTTACAGAAATACAGAAATGTTTATGTTTATTTTGATAGATTGCAAGTGGAATCAGAATTAAATATCTGTGTTTTTTACCTTGCCTCTGGCTGCGTGTATGTAACACACTGGCCCTGATTCATCAATGAAATGCACGTACGTTCGCGCGTCCAGCGAGACGGTTTCCCGCGGTCCAGAGCCGAGTGCTAGTACACGCGCCTTCACTTGCCAGCCGGATTCCTGCCTTGATAATGAGCAATAGGGGTCGCGAATCTGCCAATTAAAGCAATTAGATTTCAGCTGCGCGATTAAGGAGGATCTGTTAAGCTAATGGTGAGATCATAGCAATTAATTAGCGCACACCTGCTCTCTGTTCTGTGCGTATCTACAGTCCATTACAGGTCAATTAGAATCTTTAATACTTCATCTTCTTTTGGGTAAGTGTTACTTTACACACACACACACATATACATTTATATCTATAAGAAGCAAACAAGAACCTGTGTGTGCTCACCACTGTAAAACTGCCGGGGATGCGCAGCTCTGGCTGCAAGCTCATTCAGTTGCTGAATTGCGCGACGGCTTCCGATTTTGGATCGCGAATACGAATGCGTGAGCGACTTTCCGATTTTGCTTGATGAATCAGGGCCACTGACTGATTATTTATCTATCTAGCAATGTATCTTTGTATCTATAGATTTCAGGACTGCACCAATACAGTACAATCCAACAATCTATTTGACTAATAGGCCCTGATTCATCATATATATAGATGTTTTATAAAAAATTTTTATTATTAAATTTATAACATTTTGGACATATTTCGGTGAGTTATACGGTAATTCGGTGAATTATAGGTAATTATTGAGTAATTCGGTGAATTATAGCCTACATTCTAAAATAAATTTCCATGCAAAAAATTTAACACTTTTTGCATGGAAGTACGGAAGTTTGGAAAGAATTAGAACACCCGGTGTTCGCGTACGCGTCCCTCTGCGATTCCTGATGATGTCAGTGCATGCACCCGTCGACAGGGTCGTAGCGGGAAATTAAAATATTTTGTATTGGATTCAATACAAAGACCTGTATCCAATCCAATCCAAAATAATACAAAATTTATTTATGTGGTTTTGTCTATAGGTATGTGACGTTGGACTCTGTTTTAAAATTTACTAGACATCAGTGTAACGCCCAGGAGGTTAATAGAATATCTGTTTACTGGTGTACATATCTAAAGGATCATTTCGATCATATTAGAGCATATAAAAGGGTGTGTCAATTAGCAAGTGCTAATTGCAAGTGAATTTCTATCATCTCTGCACTTACATTTGAGCATATATAAGGTTTTTTTTTTTACATATTTAAGGATCATATCAATCAATGATAATGAAATGTCCAATTGCAAAAAAAAACAGCCCATTTGACAGACTGCGCAAGTGCTAATTGCAAGTGAATTTCTATCACCTGTGCACATAACTATGAGCATATATATATATATATATATATATATAAGGGTGCGGTTTCACTTATTTTTTCCTTTTGACTTTTTCTTCTTGGAGGGGCTGTTGCTTTGTGTGTTATCCTAATTATTCTATGTTGCTGCATTTGATACTTTGCTTACCATTTAGCACAATAGCTTCTTTTTTAATTTTTTTTTACTTGGAATGTTTTAATGACTATTTTGCAATTTTGAAGTCAATAGCAAGCACATTTATCTGTTACAGACAAGTGTCAGAGAAGTGCGGTGTGCCATATTTGGTCCCTAGACATAACTAGATTTGTGTTCATTTAGTGAACAAAGATGCAATCGTGTATTTGGAAATAATATTTAGCTTTTTTTAAGGTCATTACAGCAATACTTGGAGAGTATTGAGCTGAGACTTCATACTTGATTAGAGTAGATAGCAAAACTGCATCTGGAGCATACTTGGGCCGCATCAAAAGAAACTTAGATAGGTAAAGTGTCAAAGTGCAAGGGTTACTAACCTGTGGACATTGGGTCCACTTCACCAGCCTGGCCGCGGTCCACCTCCGCTTCCTGGCCTCGGCCACGGGCACCCCCACAGCACGCCCACGGTCCACCTGCACAGCACGGGCACGAGTGCGACCCACCACCGGAGCATGTCTATTGCTTGCCCATGTGTTAGGAGGTTGGCGGCCAGGGGCACGGGGTGGACTGGCAGGGGCACTGGGTGGACGGGCAGGGGCACGGGGTGGGCGGGAAGGGGCACTCACTGGCCGGGCAGGGGCACAGGGTGGAGCCGGGGGGAAGAATGGAGCTGGCTGCTCTGCAGGAGATGGGGGGCCAGCAGGGCTTATTGGGATTTGCCAACCCAGCCTTTGAATTATCGCCTGATGCAGGCGACATTGTTGGCCCAGGGATTCACTTAACATGTTACAGAGATGGTCAACTCTGAACATGTAGGCACCCAAAGTGGCCAATTGTTCTTGGACTGATTCTATCAGACGATGCACGGCCGCCAGATGTTGTTGGTTAAATTCTTGGTCCTGGCGATTTTGATTGAGGTTTTCATGTAGGAGTGTAAGGACCGGTTCCAAATTATTTGAACTTGGGGCAGACATCCTTGACTCCACTACTCTATCAAGTGAGTGAGGCTTAGAAGCTGGCTGCCCACACTGGGTTGACCCAATTCACCTGCATCCACTGGTTGCCATAAAGGGAAAATAAAAAATTACTACAATATCACATAACTTTGTGGGTCACCATAATATTATGCAGACAGCATCCTGACATTGGAACATCAACAAATGTTAGACAAAATGTTAGACCTCAGGTGTCTCCTCTTCTTCTTGTGGTAAATGTCCACCTGAGGGACCCTAAACTAAAAAAAACACAAATGGAACACATTGGGAAAGGTTTATTCCCCCAACACATCCCAAAATAAACACTAATGGACCAGTTTTTGCCTACCTCCACAGTGGATGCAGCCCGTGAAAACTCTTCAGAACCAGAAACCAGCAGACATGGATGTTCTACAAAGGCACATGATATATCACATCAAAATAAATGAATGTGGTGACAAGTCTTCACATATCAAAAGTCCCCAATATTTCGCACAGGTAAAATTATTTTTGACATATTAGGCTCATACATTCCCAAAGGAAGGCTGCACCTAAAACTTCTCCCAGGAAAACTTAACAAATCTTATGTATATATAGATATAGATATATTATAGAAAGATCAAAGGTTATTACTTAGCTTTTGGAAGGCTGAACACACACACAAACCAAATAACCTGTATTCCTTTTTCAGGCTTCTCTGCAGTGGATCAACACCCTCCTCCTATAGATGGTGATCTGTTAAATAAAGCACAAAAACAAATGAAATAGAGTGAGCTTGACTCTAACCCAAGTTCATTTGGATCCGTTCACCACAAATCTAACCACAAAACATACCACTCCCAGAGCCAAACCCAGGAAACTGTAGACTGGCTCAGTGCACAAATTAAGGGTGACGTGGTTTGAAAGGACACCCTTCCTAAAATATATAGAGAGTCCAGGAGCCTCGTCATTCTTGGCATAGCCTAGCTTCTCTTTGTTTTTTCTGCAATTTTACCTTCCAGAAAGATGTACAGGTCATGGATGACCGTGCGGGACAGGCATAAACGCCATTTGACATTCTGGTCATTGGTTTGAGCAAAGCAATAAAATATGTTTGGCACTAAGTTAAATTGTCCCTGGCATTTTTCTGTGCAAGATTACAAATACTATTAGAATCATGTAAACACATAAATAAAGCATACTTTCTGGTATGTAAGAGTGCTTGACCCTGCTTGTGAGCTTGGCAATTGAAAGGATCTGCTTCTACTTCTAGATCCTCGAATCCACCCTGACTTCTCCTTCACCCACAGAGACAGACGTCTGGAGAGATATCCCAATAACACACACACACACAGTATGGTCTTAGGAATATTCTCTAATCTTTATTCGACAAGGCGGTCATTTTATACACATAGGTATACAAGGGGTTGTCATTATTCACATACAGCTCTTTAGGGTTTTGGCCATATATAGTGTTATTTGATACATTGCAAGGCATATAAGGCATACATTGCTTACAAAGAATTCAGCTCTTACTGCTGCCATCTGCCCACTGCCCAGTACCCAGCTCTAGATGCCAGACTAGACTCAAGCTCAACAGGGTCTTCTTGCCCCATTGATTCCGCCAAGCCCGTTCCCTTAAACGCATTAAATGTGCGCCGGTTCAAGGATTTTGTTTGCTGTTGTCATGGATCTGAATTTGGAACTAGAGTTGCTCTTTACAACTGCTGTTGTGACATTAAACTCAACATTCCTTGTCATAACAGAAGAAGAGCAGCAGCAACAACAACTATTTTGACATATATACACAAGTGAAATCACTAAATGTTTTTTTAAACCACCTTTGGCAATAATCCTTTTTTCAATTATTTGATTTCTATCAAGCAAAACTACAATGACATTAATGACATTTTAATTAGATCACAAATGCTTGGTGACAAATTTGTACAATTCATACTATTGTGAGATGACATATTATGAAGTGTTACCTAGTATATACACTGTTTGATCTCAATTAGTTTGCAGTGTTGCAAAGCAAACCAAAAAGTATGAAAACAGCGCAACAAATGTAACAATAAATAATTAATTTTGTTAATGAGTACAATGAAACCTAAAAAAGTAGCACTCACCCAAAAGAAGATGAAGTATTAAAGATTCTAGATTGACCTGTAATGGACTGTAGATACGCACAGAACAGAGAGCAGGTGTGCGCTAATTAATTGCTATGATCTCACCATTAGCTTAGATCTTCCCTAATCGTGCAGCTGAAATCTAATCGCCTTAATTGGCAGATTCGCGACCCCTATTGCTCATTATCAAGGCAGGAATCCGGCTGGCAGTGAAGGCGCGTGTACTATCGCTAATGTCTTTACGCGTGAGTATTTCCATATGTTTACAATGCATGCATTACATATTTCAGCACATCATGTTTGGGTTACAAACCAACCTAGAAGTTGAAGTCATAGAAAGCACACTTTAATCATTTGGGAAATGAAATAGCAGACATATTTGTGTAAGAGCTGGACCTCTATGTGACACTTTACAAAAACACATTGCCAAACTAGGGCAGAGTGCAATTTAGTTTAGATTTGGGCAAGCAACACCCAGGAAACTGTATACTGGCTCAGTGCACAAATTAAGGGTGACGTGGCTTGAAAGGACACCCTTCCTAAAATATATATAGAGTTCAGGAGCCTCATCATTCTTGGCATAGCCTAGCTTCTCTTGGTTTTTGCTGCAATTTTACCTTCCAGCAAGATGTACAGGTCATGGATGACCTTGCGGGACAGGCATAAACGCCTTTTGACATTCTCATTGGTTTGAGGAGCAAAAAAAAAAAAATGAGTTTGTTGCCACAAAGCAATAACAAAGCAATAAAATATGTTTGGCACTAAGTTAAATTGTCCTTGGCATTTTTCTATACAAAATGACTAATACGATTAGAATCATGTCGCCTTAATTGGCAGATTCGCGACCCCTATTGCTCATTATCAAGGCAGGAATCCGGCTGGCAGTGAAGGCGCGTGTACTAGCGCACTCGGCTCCGGACCGCGGGAAACCGGCTTGCTGGACGCGCATTTCATTGATGAATCAGGGCCAAAGAGTAGATTTGACACAGAGCACAAGGGGTATTATCAACATTTTTGCATTGGAGATCTGTAACTGAGGTGTGCATTGGGGATCAGACGCTGAGGTCTGTTAGTATTGTCTGCACTAAGGGTCTGTCATCAAGATCTGCACAAGGAGTATGTCAATATTTTTTGCATTGGAGGTCTGTAACTGAAGTCTACACTGGGGGTCTCTCACTGAGATCTGCATTGGACATCAGACACTAAGGTCTGTTAGTGAGGTCTGCACAAGGAGTATGTCAATATTTTTGCATTGGAGGTCTGTACCTAAAGTCTGCACTGGGGGTCTGACACTGAGGTCCGCGCTAGGGGTCTGTCACTAAGGTTCAGGCATTGAGGTCTGCAATGAACGTCTTTCACTGAGATCTGCATTGGGGATCAGACACTAAAGTCGGTTAGTGAGGTCTGCAGAAGGAGTATGTCAAAATTTTTGCATTGGAGGTCTGTAACTGAAGTCTTCACTGGGGGTCTGACACTGAGGTATTTCAGTGAGGTCAGTGAAAGGATCTGCTTTTACTTCTAGTTCCTCGAATGCACTCTGACTTCTCCTGCACCAGAGAGACAGACGTCTGGAGAGATATCCCAATAACACACACGCACACAGTATGGTCTTAGGAATATTCTCTGATCTTTACTTGTCACGGTGGTCTTTTTATACACATTCAGTTTTGTTATTTATGTACAGCTATTTACGTTTTAACCATATATAGTGTCACTTGATACATTGCAAGGCTTACATTGTACTTCAAAAAGCTTTCGTCATCTGGTTACAGAGTAGACACAAATAGAAATACAACTAGTATATACTACAAGTCATAGTTAACCCTTCAATCCCCTCTTAAGTCATGAACATGACATTTCTTTCTAACATGGAGAGGTAAATAGCATACTTTTGTCCAGGATCTGTGGGCTTTGGACACATAGCGTGGAATGTTTGTATAAGGCGGTGGAAGTATGATTCAGAGATTTAGCCAGGTCACATGCAATATAATTGTATATTCTGCACGGCTGAGAAGGGGTGGAGTAGAGTCACAATGGTCTTATTACAACTCATGGAATTGTCCAAGGAGCTAACAATCCTACCATTCTTTTTACAGGTGTCATTAACATAATCATATACACTATTCTTGGGTAATCCTCTTTTTATGTCTCTATCATCACAATATAAGGTCATATCCTGGGAAAAAGTAAAACAGGTCTCTGCTGCAGTCACATTAATAGTAGTTATTCTAATATTATCCCTGCTATATCTCCTAATTTCTGACATTCCCCACAGAAGTCATACAAGGGAATAAAAGATTGTGTATTTTTAGTCGTTGACCAGACTTCAAGGAAGGATTCATCGGGTGTAGGTACAGCAATAACACATGTTTTTATAAGGTCCTGTGGGCTCAGTAGGTCTTCAAGGCACAATGAGCTAACATTTAGGGCATTTGCCATCCTGACTATACTATTCTGTTCAGAATGAAAGGGCTCATCATCTTCAGCCTGTGGCAAGGTACCGTATTTTTCGCCGTATAAGACTCACTTTTTCTCCCCCAAAACTGGGGGGGAAAAGTTGGTGTGTCTTATACGGAAAACACCGTTTTAAAAAATAATTAAAATAATATACTCACCCGATACCCCGATCCTGCGTACGTCTCCTCTTCTCTCCTCTCCTCGATGCTGGCTGCAGCGCGTCTCCTCCTTCCTACAGAGCAGAACGAGAAGAAGCCGCGCCCCCGCGATTCTGAACCCGGAAGCACGCTGGAAGCAAGCTGATCCCTGCCCTAACGGAGTTCACTGGCGGAGAAAAAGGTAAGTACCAGTAATCAGAAGGGGATCAGAAGGGGAATTTAAATTGGCACAGAGTGATCAGAAGGGGAATTTATCCTAATTTCTGCTAGGGCTACAGGCAAAAACTTTTTCGAATTAGTGAACGTGCCTCCAGTAATTTTCCCTATTTTTTCTTTAATTGTTCTATTCATCCTTTCTACTACTCCAGAACTCTGAGGGTGGTAAGGGAGGTGGAACTTCCAATCAATCCTAAGGGCTTTAGAAAGCTCCTTACATACCCTGGACTTAAAAGCTGGGCCATTGTCTGAGTTAATTTGAACAGGGCATCCCCATCTGGGGATGATTTCTTGTAACAGAATCTTTACCACTATTTGTGTCGTTTCATTGGTAGTAGGAAAAACCTCCGGCCATCTAGAGAACATATCCACAATCACAAGGGCATACTCCTGCTTTCTTCCTGTCTTTGGAATATGGGTAAAGTCAATTTGTAAGTAAGTGAATGGCAATGTCGGGTATTTCAGATGCTGATGTTGGGCCTTCTTTGAGTTATTTGGTTTGTTTCTGAGACATATAATACATCGTGAAACATAGGATTGTACCTTTAAACTAAGGCTTGGTATAAAAAAATCTCTCCTAATGAGGTCAGTGGTTGCCTGTGCTCCCCTATGGCCAAGGCCATGATATTGTGCAATTAAAATTCGGGCGCTTGCAATTGGAATACATGGTTTTCCCTCTTTGCAGATAAGATCCATATCAGGGTCTTGTACTGCACCTATCGACTGCCATTCAAACTTGTCACTATTGTAGCCAAATCCTGTAGGCTTAGCAATAAATTCTCGATAAGGGTAATTTCTTGAACTAGGGAGGGCATTTGAACTGTTGCTGCCTGTCTAATAGCGGCCTCCTTTGCTGCCTTATCAGCTAGGGCATTCCCCTTAACTAATGTCCATTTTAAGGCCAATATGTGCTTTACAATGGATAATAGCGACTTTGCTTGGTAATTGGATGGCGGGTAGGAGATCATGTACTAGGGTAGAATGTGAGATTTGCTTCCCATCTGCAGCTGTGAAGCCTCTTCTCTGCCAGATTACCCCATGATCATGTACAACCCCAAAGGCATATTTAGAATCAGTGTATATATTTACATCTCTTCCCTCAAAAGGACAACAAGCTCTAGTGAGGGCAATTAGTTCAGCTGCTTGGGCTGACTGAAAAGGTAAAAGATTTGATTCTAGAATAAAATCAGGGAGTTGAACTACAGCGTATCCCGCATGATAAGTGTTGTCATTAGGGCGGGAGCAGGATCCATCCACAAAAATATCAGGAGCTCCTTCAATGGGTGTGGACTGTAAGTCAGGTCTAGGTGAGGTGTGTTCATGTATGAGTTCAGAACATTCGTGGGGAGGAGGCAAATACCACTATAATAATCCTCACATAAAGTGCTACAAGTAGCACCAGAATCTACAAGAAAAGGCAGAGGACGTCCCTCTATGCTTAACACAATCAGTGGTGACTCCTTATAGTGGTTCGTGATGAGAGTGAATGCCGGGATACTGTCCCCTGGGCATCTTCATTGTAATGTCTGCTGTCCCCAGGCTACGGGGAAGCGAGGAGTATTATTCCGGGGCTGTGGTGGGGGCAGATTTTGAATCTGAGCTTGTGGATATGGTTGGGGACCTTGAGCTTGAGTATCATTTGGGGCATTTTGCCTAAGTGGGTAGGGGCATCGACTGATGCAATGGTCAGTCTTATCACAATTAAAGCAACCTGTAAGACGGTTTCTATTATTACCCCCTCTTTCCAGAATATGAGCCTCTACCCCTTCCTATGCCCCCTTCCTGGTAAACCTCCCCTGTTAGACTGATTTGGGGGGCAATTCCTTTCCTATGTCTGGTAATGGGCTTCTTTGGGTCTTACCACTTCAAAACAGCCAGCCGCATCTTTCTTCATTAACCTGTTTTGGAATTGAACTTTATTAAGACTAGGCTATTCAGAGATCATTTGCTTAACAGTAAGCTGAAGATGTGGCTTTAAATTGGTAAGGAAAGTCTGAATGAGCATAGAATGCATATTATCCTGAATACTCATTCCTGCTTCCAGAGTCCAAACCTCATTAAACCTCTTCCAGAAGTCTATACCAGACTCTCCTGATTTTTGTTTACAGGCTACAGTGGTAGACAACGAGGACCTAGTCTGAAAACACCTCTCCATTTCACGCTTAATTTCTTCCCACATTGTGTCTATGCCCGCCTCAGTATTTAGTTTATAATTTCCAGCAGGCGTATTTGGGGGCTCTATAGTGCTTATAGAGGGGACCTTACTCCAATCCCAGGGGGAATTTTGTCCCACTATCCAATCTATTATGAGACGCATATCTTCCTGTGTCAGACACCTTCCTTTACAGGCTCTCTTTAAATAATGGAATGTCCCAGATGAAGATGAAGAAGGTTTAGGGCAGTGCTTAACAATCTTATTAATATCATCTACTTCAACAGGTTTCTTTAACAAGGTGTCACCTACACATAACCCCTTAACCATGTTCATATAGAAGGTATCATTAGCTCCTCTATCCATCTTGTCATATTATCCACCCAGGGAGTAACTAAATAGTAATCAGTCCCACAGACTCGAGCTACATAATCCTTACATGTTTCTCCTAGCGGGTTTCCCCTCGCCAGAGTGGTGGGGCGTCTAACAGTTCTCCAGGACACACACACAATAAAGTTAGTACAATTTTCACAGTATTATCTGCTTCCCTTAGCACAAAATGAAATTACTTCATATTTCATAACATCATAGTGTCATTTGCTGCTTACCTTCAGCACAAATTGAAAATACCTAATATTTAACATCACAACATAACATCACATAACATAAAAACAGAACATCACAACATAAAAGAAAGCATAAGAAAGCGACAGATAAGAAGCGGTAGAAATTGGCTGACAAGAAAAATCAGGGTGCAGACATAGTAGAATAGTTAAATTCTTCCTTAAATAACTCCTCTTTTAAATTCTTCTCTAAAGAATTTCTCTTTTGAATTCTTCCCTAAAGAATTCCTCTATAGACTTGGCCATTAGTCTATTTATTTCTGGGACTTCTCTAAAGCCCTCAGTCTAAAGCCTATCTTCCCTAAAGATAGCTACTTTCCCTTTCAGTCTATTCTACGTGGATTCAAAATAGAAGCAACAGAGAGTTTCAGAGTTTCGGAAAGGATCGGAATTCCCCTAAGCCTCAAGGCAGGGACTTTCCGTACTCACCGAATTCTGTGTGCTGTAATCCCGGACGAGCCCCCAGCTGAAAGGATCTGCTTTTACTTCTAGTTCCTGGAATGCACCCTGACTTCTCCTTCACCAGAGAGACTGACGTCTGGAGAGATATCCCAATAACACACACGCACACAGTATGGTCTTAGGAATAGTCTCTGATCTTTACATGTCACGGTGGTCTTTTTATACACATTCAGTTTTGTTATTTATGTACAGCTATTTACGTTTTAACCATATATAGTGTCACTTGATACATTGCAAGGCTTACATTGTACTTCAAAAAGCTTTCGTCATCTAGTTACAGAGTAGACACAAATAGAAATACAACTAGTATATACTACAAGTCATAGTTAACCCTTCAGTCAGCACTTGGGGTCTGCACCAGGAGTCTGTCACTGGGATCTGCACTAGAGGTCTGCACAAGTGGTATGAGTCACGCATTGGGGAGACAGGGCCACTAGGGGGCGCTAGGGCTTGCACGGAGGTGGTGTGAGCCCTGAGAAGGGCCAAGGCGCAGAGTCTAAGCAGTAACCAGGTCTTCCCCAGAGGCTCTGATGGTGAGGATGTTGCGCCGCTGGTTACTGTCAGGTTGCGGTCTTTGGGCACATCAAGGTGGGCAATATGAAACAAAGGTCAGGTCACATGCCAGGGGTCAATAGCCAGGGATCCAGGAGACAGACACTAGTGACACAGGGGCCACTGCGGGCACAGGGAACACAGGAGACACTGGAAGCAACAGGAGGCACAGGTGACCCCTGAGACACAGGGATATCCACAGACAGACAGGAACACAGGAACAGCACAGGGAAGTTGGCTGGGAACCAACAGGCTGAAGCTCAGGTCACAAGCCAGGGGTCATGCACAGGTCATGCGCAGATGCCTGCGCTTTAGTGAGGAAGAGTTACAGTTAGGTCTATAAATATTTGGACAGAGACAACTTTTTTCTAATTTTGGTTCTGTACATTACCACAATTAATTTTAAATGAAACAACTCAGATGCATTTGAACTGCAGACTTTCAGCTTTAATTCAGTGGGTTGAACAAAAAGATTACATACAAATGTGAGGAAGTAAAGCCTTTTTTTACACAATCACTTCATTTCAGGGGCTCAAAAGTAATTGGACAATTGACTCAAAGGCTATTTCATGGGCTGGTGTGGGCAATTCCTTCGTTATGTCATTATCAATTAGGCAGATAAAAGGCCTGGAGTTGATTTGGGGGGGGGGGGGGTGCTTGTATGTGGAAGATTTTGCTGAGAACAGACAACATGGGGTCAAAGGAGCTCTCCGTGCAGGTGAAACAAGCCATCCTTAAGCTGTAAAAACTCATCCGAGAAATTGCTACAATATTAGGAGGGGAAAAATCTACAGTTTGGTACATCATGAGAAAGAAACAAAGCACTGGTGAACTCCACAACGCCAAAAGACTTGGACGTCCATGGAAGACAACAGTGTGGATGATGGCAGAATCATTTCCATGGTGAAGAGAAACCCCTTCACAACAGCCAACCAAGTGAACAGGGAACACAGGAGACACTGGCCAGAAAATTAGAAAACAGTTGTCTCAGTCCAAATATTTATGGACCTAACTGTATATCTAGACTGTCTCCTGTTCTTTTCAACAAGTCTGGTTTTGCTGCAGACACAACATAGTCATTCTGGATTTTCCTTCTTGCCTGTTGGTGGAATTGCTGAAGGAAAATCCCTTTTAGTAAGTCTGAGTGGTTGATCACCAGCTGATGGCCGCCCTTGTTTTCTCATGTTTCTCCGAGTGTGGTAGTTTTGAAAAATTTCTCGAATGAGTGTGAGATGAAAACATGGAAGTGATACATTTTTCCCAGTTTTTAGAATGTACAAAGCATGGGAATTTAGAATGGTAATGTCCAAAAGGTGAAAAAAAATTTCAATACCACTTCTGGGATTTTCTCATGCACTCAATTGAACTGATCATCATAAAGGTATGGTCAACTGCACCCATATTTTTATTGTAGTCAATTATGCAGTCAGGCTTTTTTCTTTCTTCACCTGTCTTTCCACCTTGATTGGCCTGAAAAAATGCATCTAGGGCAGGGGTCTGCAACCTGCGGCTCCGGAGC